>NC_142806.1:22624713-22681259 GCF_049724085.1 Artemia sp. Qi Xiang Cuo
TTTGTGTGTGTGTTAGTTTTGGCGTGTGTGTGTAAGTTTTAATGTGTTTGTGTGTAAGTTTGTTTGTGTGTGTGTGTGTTTGTGTGTGTGTGTGTGTTTATGTGTTTATGTGTGTGTGTTATTTTTTGTGTGTGTTTATTTTGTCGTGTGTGTGTGTGAGTTTTCGTGTGTGTGTGTTTTTTTGTGTGTGTGTTTGTAAGTTTTTTTTGTGTTTTTTTGTGTGTTTTTTTTTTTTATATTGTTTTTTTTGTTTTAAGTGTTTGTGTGTGTGTGTGTGTAAGTGTTCGTGTGTCTAATCTTTTGTGTGTGTAAGTTTTGACGTTTTTGTTTTATTGTTAATGTGTTCGTGTATATTTTTTTGTGTGAATTTTTTTGATCGTGTGATTTTGTAATTGTTTGTGTGTGTGTGTGTGTGTATTTGTGTGTGTGTGTGTTTTAGTTTTTGCGTGTGTGTGTAAGTTTTCGTGTGTGTGTGTGTAATTTTTTGTGTGTTTGTGTAATTTTTTGTGAGTGTGTGTAAGTTTTTGTGTGTGTGTAAGTTTTTGTGTGCATGTAAGTTTTTGTGTGAATGTAAGTTTTTGCGTGTGGGTGTAAGTTTTGTGTGTGTGTGTAAGTTTTTGTGTGTCTAAGCTTTTGCGTGTGGATGTAAGTTTTTTGTTTGTATTTTTTTTTTTTTTATCTTTTTTTTGTTTTTTTTTTTTTTTTTTTTTTTTTTTTTGTGTTTGTGTTGTTTTTTTTGTTTTTTTTGTTTTTGTTGTGTGCGTGGAATTGTTTGTGTGTGTAAGTTTTTGAGTGTGTGTGTAATTTTTATTTTGTGTGTGTGTAAGTTTTGTGTGTGTGTGTGTGTTTTATTGTTTGTGTGTGTGTGTGTGAGTGTTTTTGTGTGTATGTGTAAGTTTGTGTGTATGTGTGTGTGTGTGTGTGTAAGTGTTTGTGTGTGTGTAAGTGTTTGTTTGTGTGTGTATGTGTAAGTTTTTTTTTGAATGTAAGTTTTTGTGTGAATTTAAGTTTTCTTGTGCATGTGTAAGTTTGTTTGTGTGTGTGTGTGTGTTAGTTTTTGTGTGTGTGTGTAATATATGGGGTGTTTGTGTATGTTTTCGTGTGTGTGTGTGTTAGTTTTATTGTGCTTTTGTAAGTTTTTGTGTGTGTAAGTTTTGGCGAGTGTGTGTAAGTTATCGTGTGTGAGTGTGTAAGTTTTGTGTGTGTGTGTGTGTGTGTGTGTGTTAGTTTTTGTGTGTGTGTTTGTGTGTTTTTTTTGTTAATGTGTTTGTTTTTGTGTATGTGTGTGTGTGTGTGTGTAAGTTTATGTGTGTGTGTAAGTTTTGGCGTGTGTGTGTGAGTTTTCGTGTGTGTGTGTGTTTAAGTTTTGTGTGTGTGTGTGTGTGTAAGTTTTTTTGTGCTTGTAAGTTTTCGTGTGCATGTGTAAGTTTTTTTGTGTGTGTGTGTCTGTTTTTTTTGTGTGTGTTTTATTTTTTTTGTGTGTGTGTGTAAGTTTTGTGTGTGTGTGTGTGTGTGTAAGTTTTTGTGCGTGTGTGTGTGAGTTTTTGTTTGTCATGTGTAAGTTTTGTGTGTGTGTGTGTGTGTGAGTTTGTGTGTGTGTGTAAGTTTTTGTGTGTGTGTGTGAGTGTTTGTGTGTGTGTATGTGTAAATTTTGTGTGTGTTTGTGTATGTTTTTGTGAGAATGTAAGTTTTTGTGTTCATTTCATTTTTCGTGTGTTTGTGTAAGTTTTTGTGTGTGTGTGTTTTTGTGTGTATGTTTGTGTTTTTGTGTGTAAGTTTTCGCGTGTGTGTGTGTAAGTTTTCGTGTGTGTGTGTAAGATTTCTGTGTGTGAGTGTGTGTAAGTTTTTGTGTGTGTGTGTAATTGTTTGTGCGTGTTTGTTTGTTTTTGTGTGTGTGTTAGTTAGTTTTTGTGTGTGTTAGTTTCTGTGTGTGTGTGTGTGTATGTTATTGTTTGTGGGTGTAAGTTTTTGTGTGTGTGTGTGTGTAAGTTTTTATGTGTTTGTAAGTGTGTTTGTTGTTTTATTTGTGTTTTTTGTCTGTGTTTTTAGTTTGTGTGTGTGTAATCGTGTGTTGGTGTAAGTTTTGACGTGTTTTAGCAATTTGTCGTATGTGTGTCTATTTGTTTTTGTGTGCATTTATTTTTGCTTGAACTAGTTTTTTTGTTTGTGTGTGTGTGTGTGTGTGTGTGTAAGTTTTTGTGTGTGTGTGTAATTTTTTGTGTGTGTGTATTATTTAGTTATATGTATTTTAAGAGTTTTTTTTTGTTTTTATTTGTGTGTGAGTGTATGTAATTTTTTGTGTGTGTAAGTTTTTGTGTGCATGTCTTTTTGTGAGTGCATTTATGTTTGGTCACGGTTGTTTTAGTTTTTGTGTGTGTGTAATTTTTTTTTTGTCTTTTCTATTTTTTTTTTATATTATTGTTTTGTGTGTTTGTGTAAGTTTGTGTGTGTGTGTGTTGGTGTATGTGTGTATTTTTGTGTGTGTGTAATTTTTTGTGTGTGTGTGTGTAAGTTTGTGTGTGTGTGTGTGTGTGTAAGTTTTGTGTGTGTGTAAGTTTTGGGGTGTGTTTGTTATTGTTAGTGTTTGTTTGTTTTGTTTTTGTGTGTGTGTGTGTGTAAGTTTTTGTGGGTGTGTGTGTGAGTTTTTGTGTTCATGTGTTAGTTTTTGTGTGTGTGTGTGTGTGTGTGTAATTTTTTTTGTTTTTGTTATTTTTGTGTGTGTGTGTGTGTGTATTTTTTTGTGTGAATTTTTTTGTTTGTCTGCTTGTTTGTTATCGTGTGGTTGTGTAATTTTTTGTGTGTGTGTGTGTGTGTGTGTAAGTTTGTGTGTGTGTGTGTAAGTTTTGGCGTGTGTGTGTAAGTTTTCGTGTGTGTGTGTGTAAGTTTTAGTGTGCATGTGTAAGTTTTTGTGTGTGTAAGTTTTGGCGTGTGTGTGTAAGTTTTCGTATGTGTGTGTGTGTAAGTTTTGTGTGTGTGTGTGTGTGTGTGTGTAAGTTTTTGTGCGTGTGTGTGTGAGTTTTTTTGTGTTTTTGTGTTAGTTTTGTGTGTGTGTGTGTTTGTGTGTGTGTGTGTATGTTTTTGTGTGGGTTTTAGTTTTTGCGTGTGTGTGTAAGTTTTAGTGTGTTTGTGCGTGTTAGTTTTGTGTGTGTGTTTGTGTGTGTAAGTTTTTTTGTTTATGTTATTTTTTGTGTGCATGTAAGTTTTCGTGTGCTTGTGTATGTTTGTGTGTGTGTGTGTGTGTGTGTGTGTAAGTTTTTGTGTGTGTGTGAGTTTTTGAGTGTGTGTGTGATTTTTTGTTTGTGTGTGTGTGTAAGTTTTTGTGTGTGTGTGTGTGTGTGTGTTTGTTTTTTTGCGTGTGTGTGTGTGTTTTTTTTGTGTTCATGTGTTAGTTTTTTTGTTTGTGTGTGTGTGTGTGTGTGTTATTTTTTGTGTGTGTGTATGTTTTTGTGTGTGTGTGTGAGTGATTAGGTGTGTGTGTGTATGTTTTGTGTGTGTGTGTGTGTAAGTTTTTGTGCGCATGTCAGTTTTAGTTTTAATGTAATTTATCGCGTGAATGTTTAATTTTTTTTTTGTTTGTGTGTGTGTGTTTGTAAGTTTTTTTGTGTGTGTTTTTTATGTTTTGTGTGTATGTGTATGTTTTTGTGTGTGTTTAAGTTTTCATGTGTGTGTATGTTTATGTTTTTGTGTTTGTGTATGTTTTTGTGTGTGTGTGTAAGTTTTTGTGTGTGTTTAAGTTTTTGTGTGCGTGTATGATTTTGTGTGTATGTAAGTTTTTGCGTGTGGGTGTAAGTTTTTATGTGTGTATGTGTAAGTTTTTGTGTGTCCAAGCTTTTGTGTGTTGATGTGAGTTTTGTGTGTGTGTGTGTGTAAGTTTGTGTGTGTGCGTGTGTGTGTGTAAGTTTTTTTGTGTGTGTAAGTTTTTGTGTGCGTGTGTGTGTGTATTGGTTTGTGTGTCTGAGTGTGTGTGTGTGTGTATGTTTTTGTGTGTAAGTTTTTGGGTGTGGGTTTAAGTTTTAGTGTGTGTGCGTGTGTTAGTTTTGTTTGCTTGTGTATGTGTTCAAGTTTTTTTTCGTGTGTCTGTGAGTTTTTTTGTGTTCATTTTTATTTTTGTTTTTGTGTGTGTGTGTGTTAGTTTGTTTGTGTTTGTAAGTTTGGGCGTGTGTGTGTGAGTTTTCGTGTGTGTGTGTGTGTGTTAGTTTTGTGTGTGTGTGTGTGTGTGTGTAATTGTTTGTGTGCATTTTATTTTTTGTGTTATTGTAAGTTTTAATGTGAATGTGTTTTTTTTTTTGTGTTTGTGTGTGTGTAATTTTGTGTGTGTGTGTGTGTGTTAGTTTTGGCGTGTGTGTGTGTAAGTTTTAGTGTGTGTGTGTAAATTTTAGTGTGTTTGTGTAAGTTTTGTGTGTGTGTAAGTTTTTGTTTGTGTGTAAGTTTTTGTGTGCATGTATGGGGACCGGGGGAGGGCCTTTGGGGCCCAGGGAGGGCGTTTGGGGATCTGGGGCCCTTGAGGATTGGGTGGTCTTTTGGGAGCCCAGTGGACCTTTGGGGACCGGGGTGGACCTTTGGGGGCCCGGGGGACCCTTTGGGGTTGGTTGGCCCTTTGGTAGCCCTGGGATTTTTGAGGACCAGGGGAGGGCCTTTGGGGGTCTGAGGAGGGCGTTTGGGGGATAACATTTCAAAATTTTTACTTTTTAGTTTACTTTTTGCGGCGCATCCCCGCTGCGGCGCATCCCCTGCCGAGCGCATCCCCCGACTCGCGGCGCATCCCCTGCGGCGCATCCCCTGCGGCGCATCCCTGCGGCGCCTCCCTGCGGCGCATCCCTGCAGCGCATCCCCTGCGGTATGTCCCCTGACTCGCGGCGCAGCCCCTGCAGTGCATCCCCAGGGGGCGCTGGCCGGGCCGGGGGCACGGTTCGGGCCGGGGGGCCAGGTGAGGCGTGGGGGAGGGCAGTGGGGGTCGAGGGGGCCTGTGGAGGGGCTGGGGTCCCGTTGAGGAGCAGATGATGGCCTTTGAGGGTCTGAGGAGAGCGTTTGGGGTCCGGGGGCCCTTTGAGGACCAGAGGAGGGCCTTTGAGGGTCTGAGTAGGGCGTTTGGGGGGCTGGGGCTCTTTGGGAGCTTGGGGGACCTTTGAGTACCGAGGCTTCCTTCGGGGTTGGGGTGGTGGGGATCGGAACCCTTTGGGGTTGGGGTAGAGGACCTCACAACACTGTTCAAATGGAACTTGTGTATTATAACGACCACAGAGTTTCACCCTCAAATTCTCTTCTATAACCTTTCAAATCTTCTTTTAGAATGTCTCTAACTGTTTCGCCGAAATAATTCCATAGCCTATCTAAAACGGTTTCGCCCAAATAATCCCTAAACGTAATTTCAGCGTGTTCCTTGTGTTTGGCATCTCTGCGCTAACGCATTTCAAATTATTAGGAAACCCTTTCCCGCGTTAAAACAATTCATCGCTAAGATGTTTCTTGGAGAATTGTTTCCATGGCCTTTGGTTATTAATATCCTTTGGAGTTCGACCAAAAGAGTTGTTTCCGAAGCAAAAACATTAATGACTTGGATCTATTCCTGGAGAATCGTTTCTATGCGAAAATTTTTAAAGTCTGACAGACGATGTCATTGGTTGATTGATCTGTCAAGAAATGGGAATTAATTTGTTGTTTCTAAGGGGAATTATTGATTCACGATAGGGGAATTGAGGTCGACAGCACAGGTGTCCTGATTCCCACGAGAACCACGTGGTTTATGGTTTTCTCACTGACAAAATCCATAAAAACATCAAATAAATCGATCAACACATGTAACCATCCATGAAAACAGACATAAATGTGAGAAAGTTCATGTTTTTACAAGTTAGAAAATTTCTGTTTTTTCATTCTCAGTGAGAAAACCATAAACCACGTGGTTCTCGTGGGACTCAATAAGGCCCTTCTACTGCGGATGAAGATTTACTAGATGTTTTCCAGAGAAATTGCTTAAGGATTGTTCTGGGTACCCGGCTGACTGACCGTATTTCAAACAATAGGCTATACGAAAAATGTGGTTCAATACCGCTTTCTAGGTCTATAATGAAAAAAAGGTTGAGGTGGTTAGGGCATGTTTGGCGGATGTAGGATGACAGATTGCCGAAGATTGTTCTTTTAGGCCAACCATCTAGGGCTAACCGGAAAGCAGGTCGTCCCCGTCTGGGGTGGTAGGACGTCATAAAGAAAGATTTAAAGGAAATGGGAACTTCGTGGGCGGGTGTAAAAGGGAGGCTTTGAATAGATTGGGGTGGAGGAGGAGCGTGCGTAGCTGTGTTGGCCTCAGGCGGCTTGGTGCTGCGATGAGTTGTTGCAGAAAAAAAAAATAGATATATATATATATATATATATATATATATATATATATATATATATATATATATATATATATATATATATATATATATATATATATATATATATATATATATATATATATATATATATATATATATATATATATATATATATATATATATATATATATATATATATATATATATATATATATATATATAAATCCTCGATATCTTGAACCATTTTCAATCACCTTGGAAATACCTGTCTAAGTCGAAGAAGAAACCATGCATAATTCGTATATATGCATAATTGCATATATTCCATAGAAACCATGCATAATTCATAATATATGTATATGTATATATATATATATATATATATATATATATATATATATATATATATATATATATATATATATTTATATATATATATAAATATATATGCATAAATATAAATTTTTTATATTTTATAATTATAGTTTAACAATTATAAATATAAATTGTATAAAACAAGTTTAACAATTATAATTGATAATTATCAGTTAATAATTTTTGTCATTCGCTATTAGTGTTAACAATTAATTGTATTATCCACAATTAAATTATATCGATAACTTTAATATTAATAATTATAAAGGTAATTGATAATTAACAATAAAAACTATTTCTATAATTATCGACGTTAAATAAGCTATCCAGTAACAAGGGTTTTTGGCTGAGAATACCGAAATCAAACATGGCTATGCCTGATATGACCAAGACCGTATTACTAGGATAACATCGTTTTGAAATCAAGCTTAGTCCTACTTCAAAGAAAATTTCCTTTTAAATTATTTTCTATATTGCTTTTTAATTATTTTATTTTCTTTTAATTTTTTAATCTATTTCCTTTTTTCTCCAAGGAAGATTGAAACGATCATATCATTCTTAACGATAAGCTTACATTGAGCTAGAGACAAAAGGTACACTGCAGCTGTTAACAAATCTTTTGGCGTTTTATACAAAGTTCAGAGTTCATTTATTCATCAATAAACTTACAAGAAAAGCTTCAACTTAGTCTTCCCCGTAAGGTTCTATGACCAGAAAAAAAACAGGGGAGAAACAAAAATGAAAAAGATGCATCAAAAACAAATTTTCAACAACATGCATTCACATCTTCAAGAGACTGGACATACACGCACACACATACACAAAAAATCCTATAGATACATTAAAGAAACATTTTCAACATCATGCATTCCCACCTTCAAGAGACTGGACATACACGCACACACATACACAAAAAATCCTATAGATACATTAAAGACACATTTTCAACATCATGCATTCTACACCATCAAGAGACTGGACACACACGCATACATAAAAAAAATCTTTAAGAAAAACCCATAACAATCCCAAGAATCACAAGCTAGGCAGGGGAGTACAATATGATTCCACCAACTCAATTATGCATCCAACCCAATCCAGAGACATCAACATCAAGCAAAACCGTGGCAAACTTAATTACTAACTAGAAGTTCTCTAAAATACTTTTTTAAGATACCAAACGAGCGGCAGCTCCGTGCAGACTTTAGGAGAGTGTTCCATGTCATGTTGCACAAAAAAGATAATAATTTAGCGATAATAATTTGCATAAGATAGCCATAATTTTAGCGCAATGGGAGGGGGATATCTATATGAATACCGGAGAATTGCAGTACATGATGGGAAAAATCGTATAAATTAATAGATTTCAGTTAATCTGTCCAGTATGCGCCTATATGTGTATGTATCTCAACCACTACTCCCCCCTTCTTGTGCCTTAATTATTTTCTATTATAAAGCTCATTTTGTTTTATTTCTTTCCAGTGTTGCAATGACGTAGTCCAAGAACGGTTTGCTCCTGAGCTCCAGTATGATCTTGCGTTGAAACTTGCCGCCTTGCATATTCAACAATATGCTGCTGTAAACAGTGCCTCACCTAACAGTAAACTAACAATTAAACACGTTGAGTAAGTTTCTCCACTCTGCTGCCCATAAAACGTCTTGTTCTCAGCCCTATTTATGCCCTCAACTTTCTTAAATAGATATATTCTGCCTTGTATGTATCTGAGTTTTAGGAATAATAAATAAATTTAATTTTTCGTACTTAAATTTTAAATTTTAAAAATTAAGGGCTATTTGACTCCCACCCTAAAGCCTTGTCAGGGTTGCCATCACCTCTGTTGGGAACATTAATGAGGTGACTGATTGATTCGCATCTTGTGAAGTAGTACACTCGCCCTTAAAGCTAATAATTATCTTTGTTCTTTTTTTCGAAGGCTATATATGTGTTGTTGCTGTAGATTAAGGTTGCACTGTGACTGCAAGGTCCTCAGGACCTGATACCTTCAAGATGACAATACCTAACATCCTTCTGTTTCTGTTGACCTAAGGAGTGACAAATGTCTTTTATTGTGTCGTGTCAACGTCTTTTGCCGTGCTTCGTTTTTTCAACAATGAGCCGAATTACAAACTTCTTTCCCGCGACAAAACTTACCTAAAATCTAAACTTCATAATTTGTAATTTTAGTCATTCATGTTTTCTTGCTCTCAAGCGTCATCTTTTTTCATTATTATAGCTATTTTCGATAGCATTTCAAAAAGCTCCAAATAGAACCTCAAGACTTAGAAGACTTTCATACAAAGACCTTAACTTTTTGATTGTTTGTAGATCAAGGGTGCCAATTCCTAAGACCATAGGGGGGGGGGGAGTATCACTCGTTGCTCTGGTCTGGAGAGATCACAAGAAGGAATGACATTGGTCTTGCGCTAAATAGTCTCGCAAGAAATGCATTCCTCTTGCATGAAGCCGTATCAGACAGACTAATGAAGTCCCGCTTTGGACACAAACATGGTAGAATGACTATTGTCTTATGCTATGCCCCAACCAACGATTCTAACGACACACATAAGGAGGAGTTCTACTCTGCTCTGACCAGATGTCTCACGACAATTTCCCCCCACGATTTAACTGTACTTCTTGGTGACTTCAACGCAACAGTGCGTGATGATACGAGCGTTTGGCGTGGCGTAATTGGCCCGGTTTCTCCCGACCAACATAACGACAATGGTCTTTGCCTACTTGAACTGTGCCAATCCCATGATCTATTCACCGCAAACACTTACTTTCAACGCAAAACCATCCACCAGTACACGTGGTATAGTAATGACGGTTGCACAAAGAAGATGATCGACTACGTCATTATGTCTAAATGCTGGAGATCATCTCTGAAAAACTGCAGAACTTACAGATCAGCTGAGCTCGGGAACGCAGATCACAGGCTTGTGTGTGCTGAAGTCCATCTCCGCCTTCAATCCTAACGATCAGAAAGAAGGCCAGTTACTGCAGATATTGGGAAACTCCAGGAGCCAAATACTCGCCTGAAGTATAGTATTGAGGTATCAAATCGCTTCGAGCTCCTTGGCACAGTTAGCAGCAGTGAAAACACCTGGAAGTATTTTAAATCGCAGACAAGCGAAGCAGCATAATTGGTGCATGGCAAGAGATGTTTTCCAAAGAATTCTTGGCTAATGAATGAAACACAGGAGGTTATGGAGCAAAGACGGAGGGGCAAGACTCCTTGGGGACATGGTGACTTATCGGAGGCTTAATGGAGTGCGAAACAGTCTCATTTACCGGGATCGAACTCAGTTTGTTACAAGGAAAGTTGATGAAATTGAATTAGCAGCAAAAAAAAGACGTGGGTAGACTGTTCAAGCATCTCCGAGATCTTACGGAAAATAAAACTCCTACATTGCGACCTGTCCTATCCCTGGATAGGACACTTGTCTCTGATGAGGGAATTTTCCTTGAGAGGTGGAAGGACCGCTTCGGCTTGCTCTTAAATAATACTAGCCCGTCTGTCTCTCCAAATAATAGTCCCAGCGAATCTACTAGTCAAACGCCTGAAGCAGATGTTCCTCCATATGAGCCTTTTAGCCCCTCAAAAATTGGAAACGCAGTTAAAAAGTTCAAAAATAACAAAGCTGCTGGTATCCGTGGCTTAAGATCTGAACTGCTGAAATAAGCTGGTCCTACAATGCTCCTGTTTGTCCACACTCTGTTCTCCACAATTTGGCAAACCGAGTTAATTCCTGAAGATTGGCGAATAGGTGTCGTCATCCTCTTATGGAAAAGAAAAGGCTCTAGAAAGGACTGTTCAAACTACCGTGGAATAACTCTGCTGTCAGTCCCAGGAAAACTTTTCTCAAATGTTTGAGAAAAGTTGACAATTTGGCAAACTGAGATAATATCCTGAAGATTGGCGAATAGGTGTCGTCAGCCTTTTATGGAAAAGAAAAGGCTCTAGAAAGGACTGTTCAGACTACCGTGGAATAACTCTGCTGTCAGTCCCAGGAAAGCTTCTCTCATTGATCCGACAACTGGATCGTTGTCGGAATATAGTTCGTGGGATTCGGCGACCTAAACACGATTAGAAAGATAATAGAAAAAGTAACGGGGTTCTGCCAGATGGCTGTTTTCACCTTCGTTGACTTCCGTGCTGCGTTCAAATCAGTAGACCGAGGGGCACTTTGGAAGATTTTAGCATCGAATGGACTCCCAGAGAAGTACTGCAGACTCTTTAAGGCTTTAGACCATGGCACAGAGAGCTGTGTTCAAGTCAATGGTTGGTTCAGCCCATTCTTTAGAATCACGACAGGGATGCTTCAAGAATACGCAGTGGCCCCAGAGCTCTTCAATGTCGTCATAGACCACGTTATGACAAAGACGAATTCATGTCTCAAGTTTGGAAATCGCGTCATCTCAGATGTTGATTTTGTTGACGACCTGGCCATCCTAGTGGACTCCACGAATCAGTTGCTGAAATCGCTTCAAATCTTACGAGAACAGGCTGGAACTCTGGGACTGCATATAAACTGGAACAAAACGAAAATTATGGCCATAGACCCGTCTTCCCCTGCTGTCCTTTCTCCAGTCAGTCTGGACAGAACAACTAGCATAGAAGTTGTCCAAAGGTTTACCTACCTCGGATCCACGATTTCTTCAGATGGCTCCCTTCTCCCCGAGCTGCAAGTAAGGCTATCCAAGGCATCTTCTGCCATGGGCAGGTTCAACCGTCACCTTTGGTGAAAACCGAATATCAGTCGTTTAACCAAACCGCCAATTTTCAACGCCCTCGTCAGTGATGCTTTATGGAGCTGAGGCTTGGCAAGTATCAGCCGCAGCCCTAATGGCCATCGATAGATTCCAGTCAAAGATTCTGAGGAGGATAGAAGGTCTACGGTGGGTCAACTTCGTGAATAACGAGAAGCTGCTGCATCTCACCAAGCAGTCCTGGTTTTCTACCGAAGCAGCCGAGCGTACCTTATGGCGGCTTGGACATCTACTTCGAATACCCTCGCACTTACCTGCAAATATGATCTCCGACTTTGGCCCTGTCAAAGCCGGTTGGAAGCGACCTTGTGGCCGACCAAAGAAACGATGGTCCGACAGCGTATCCGAGTTCCTAGCCATGGTAAATATCAGACCGAGTGGATTGCAAATCCTTGCAATGGAAAGACGTGGATAGAGGAGGCAGACGTTACTCTACGCTGGGTAGTACCCGGCAGGAGACCTAAGTAAGTAAAGTAAGTATAACAAATAAATAACAAGGAATACAAGACAATAGGCTTAGAGAAGAAAGGGGATGATTCTCTTGACTTAGCTATTTTTCCAAAAACTTCTCCTGTCCCAGCACTTAAGGGAGAAAGGGATCCTGCAGCTGTAATCCGATCTAGGTCAATTTTGCAAATTGCCTGACCAGCTGTGTTATTACTCATTTCTTGCTTATGTTCTTACTTACTTATTAATTTTCTTACTTTCTTTCTTAGATTCTATCCTAGATATGGTATTTCAAGAAAACAAATCATTAGAACGAAGAATTGGTGAAACCTATAGAATAATCCAAACATATTGGCTGAGAACTTCGCTCATTCATTTTTAGTGCCAAAAAATGAGAATTATAGCCTATACATATAAAAAATCTGTAAAACGAAGTAAAAAGACAAAGTTGAAAAACAGAGCCACCCAAGCAAACTGACTTCAAAAAGGGGACAGAGAAATATATTAGGATACAGAATCTCTTTTTAAAGCTAATCATATATATATATATATATATATATATATATATATATATATATATATATATATATATATATATATATATATATATATATATATATATATATATATATATATATATATATATATATATATATATATATATATATATATATATATATATATATATATATATATATATATACACACACACACATATATATATATATATATATATATATATATATATATATATATATATATATATATATATATATATATATATATATATATATATATACATTCTTAGACCACACTGGCTATACATGCCACTATACATGCTATATATATAAGCTACTTAGTTCTTAAATCAAACATTGAAGTAACTAAAATAATGCATGGTCTTTATAAATCATCTAAAAAAAAATCAGCCTTTTTCTTGCCACCTGCTTTTACAAAACAAAAAAAGTCATTAAGAAGCAAAGCTAATGAGCCATTGCTGGATAGCAGGAGGGGGAATCTGTGAGGAAGTGTCTCTTAGGGCTACGTAAATAAGGTTTTCTAGCACTAATTTTTATTCACTATTAGGATAACATAGAATGAACATTCGAATTCTAAAAAAGAAGAAAAAGTAAAAAGAAGAAACGGTAGAGGAGTTGCCAAAAATTAGAAAATGGTAAAAACAGAAGTAAAAAAAAGAAGTTCATGTATAGAATAAGTAAAACAAATAGGAAATTTTTCCCCGACCAGCGGTGCCTACTCAGGAAAACCAAGCTATACACCGACCAAAGTGGTTATTATAACCAAAAGTTTGCATAAAATGCGCCATTTAAATTGCAGATAACTAAATTCAACTACTACTTCTACTAATAGTAACAACTCACTGCCGCACTAAGCCACCTGAGGCCAACACATCTATACACGCTTCTCGTCCACCCCCTAAATTAAACCGCTACACCCTTATCCTACTATGAAAAATAGTTTATTGTCAACAGGAATTTCATATTTATTTATGTTAGATACAATTTTTTTCTGAAAGTCTAGAATGAAAAGGGCCCAACTGCATCATCCCTTGCTCTCTCCTACTCACATACATGGCATAGGCTTTTAAACTAAATACCTGTCGATCTATTAAAGAATTTAATAACAATAACAAGTTTTTTCAACTGAAAGTAAGGAACAACATTAAAATTTAAAACGAACCGAAATTATTGCGTATATGAGGGGTTCGCCCTCTAGGCAATGCATCGCTCTTTACGTTAAAGTTAAAGTTTTGTTCGAATCACAAGTCCCTGAATCACAAAGGCAGGCGGTTTAATTAGAATAGTTAGCTCTTTTGAAAGTAATGAAAAAAACTATAGCGTAAAGAGCGAGGTATTGACTAGGGGGTAAACCCCCTCATATACACAATAATTTCTGTTCGTTTTAAGTTGCAATGTTGCTCCTTACTTTCAGTTGAAAAAACTTTTTTTTTATTTAATTTCTGATCGTTTTTTAAAAAATGCTAGGAAACCCGGCACCCCCTTCATAGAAATTTTCCTTCCCCCAAGGAAACATCCTCCATGGAAAGTTCCTCCCACATACCTCCCCACCAGAAAAAATCCCTCCTGAAAACGTCTTTACTATATGTAAACAATGGGCAAAGTTCATAAGTTGCACCCCTTCCACCGGGAACTGTGGGAATTAAGTCAATCCTCAAAGACATATTTATAAGATTTTCGACTACCCTGAACAAAATGGATAAAAAAAAAAAAAAAAAAAAAAAAAAAAAAAAAAAAAAAAAAAAACACGCATCCATGATATTACTTCTGGCAAAAAATACAAAATTCCACATTTTTTGCAGATAGGAGCTTGAAACATCTACAGTAGGGTTTTCTGTTACGCTGAATCTAATGGTTTGATTTTCATTAAGATTCTATCACTTTTAGAGGGTGTTTCCCCCTTTGTTTCTAAAATAAGGTGAATTTTTTCAGGCTCGTAACTTTTGATGGGTAATATTAAACTTAATGAAACTTATATATTTGAAATCAGCATTAAAATCCATTTTTTTTGTGCATCTACTGGTATCAAAATTCCTTTTTTTACTGTTTCGGTTACTATTGAGCGGGGTCGCTCCTTGCTTACAGTTCATTACCACGAACTGTTTGAAAAGAAAAAAACCACATGGGGTAGGCTAATCTGAAAAAATATGACACTTTCTTTAAAAGCTGTACTCTGTCACAAGCTGCACTGTATGAAATGTAATGAGATTGTCCCAAAAATAGTGAAACTTAAATTTGGATTCCATGGATATTCCAGTACATCTTAAATTGCTATACTCAGAACGTTGCTCAATAAAAAAAAAAATTTTGTAAGTTAGAAAGATGATTCTTACTTGCCCTACACTTTTTATGTTCAATTTTGAAGAATAACTTTATCAGATGTAAATTCATTTTAGAAAACATGAATTTAGCTTATTAAGATTTATTCTTACTCCACTACTAAAAAAAAATCATAAAATATTTTTGTTTACAAAGTAATTGAAGAATGCATTTAGTTGGTTTACATTTCTGATCTTTTCTTTAAGATGAAAATTATCAGCTCATTATAAAGTATTATAAAGTGTGAGTATTTGAGAAAGAGTTGTTCCCGGGTCACTATTTTGAACAATAGAATGTCAAGTCTTGGTTTTATTTCAGGCGTGAATTTGGCTTAGAAAGATTTGTTCCTGCTTCACTACTTGAAACAATGAAACGGAAGGAGCTACATAAGCTTTTATCTCATAATTTGAAAAGCTACATCGGGGGTACACTCACTTCAAGCGGCAGGAAACCTGTTTCAATTCTTCAAGCGAAATTGATGTACCTTCAAATTGTGCGTGAACTACCCAGCTACGGTGCCAAGTGCTTTCCAATATCCTTACAGGTAAGAATATATTTCTCTTCATTCTTTTCTTCCTCTGCATAAATAACCAGCTCTTATGGTAATTTTCAAAATATATTTCAATGGCAAATTGTACGTTAGCTATCCAGCTACGGTGCCAGATGCTTTTCTATATTGTTACACGTGGAATATATTGCCCTCCATTCTTTTCTTTCTCTGCATCAAAATAAGTGGCACTTAGTGTAATTCCTATAATATTTTTAAATCAATTTTCTAATTAGCTAGCTGAATTTGATACTGGATGCTGTATACCAAATGTTAAAAATAGTAGTAGTAGTAGTAGTAATAGTAGTAATATAATTTATTTCCAAAGACTACGAATAGAATCAATCAGCAGCACACCAAATGTGTCGCTTGCGAGAGTGTGATACTAAATGAAAAAAAACCTGCAAATATAAAGTAAAAGGAGTACAGGGAGTTGGAGGAAGAAATACCGTGCCGAGACATGCTAACATGTATATTTGGTACAAAATAAAACAACATAATATCATGGATTCCGAAGCAAAAATTACCATAATATTATTAATAATCGGAAGAAGTTAAATAAATGACTGTTTTTCCAATATATTATTGTGAATTTTAAATCTCAATCTCCTTCGAAGGTATATTTACACAATAGCCCCATACGTAGCTCAAATTTAAAATATTTAATGCAAATCCTTAACACTTGGGCTGAGGTTATTTCAAAGGTGAATTCATCCTTATATAAGTGAAAAATCAGGCTTACTTGAAACTAGGCGAGGAGCCCCAATATTTCCTCTTGTCTGAGTAATGAATGTTATTGAACATGATAATGAACGCTAGATGTCATATGAAATAATTCTGTAAAGTAATCTGGAAGGCACCCCCTACAACACCTATACATAAAAACCAGTATAAAAAAAATCATGCAGTTCGGCTGCGGGTATTCTAATAATTTCACCATATACTGGTCTCATCGACTGCGAGTTCCTTGTTCCAGAAAATGGTCTAACGGCATTACTCTGCAGCGCACGTATTGAAAGTATCGAAAGAAAAGTACCTTATGAAGGAAAAAGATTCTTTATTTACAAATAAATCTTAAATTACGTGACAATAATTACTAGTAGTCTTTACATGGTGCTTAAAGGATAGCAATTTTGATTCTAAGGTGCTTAAAGGACCTCGACTTCTTAAGAATTCTCTTCTGTAAAGGCATTCTTGTAGTCCAAGAATAATAATACGAAAACCACGAAAATATAACAAACTTTGAATTACGTGGAGGAAAGGTTTAGTTGTCTGGTATACATTTTGTGAATAAGGATGACATATTACTAAAGGTCGTCCTTTTCAGCCAACCATCCAAGGTCAAACAAAAAGCAGTTCATCGTCAATGGAGTGGGAGGGGGTCTCAAGGAGGAACTTAATAGAATTTAAAACTTCTTGAGAGAGTTTAAAGAAAAAGGCTTTGAAGAGATTGGGATGGAGGAGGAGCACGTGTTACTGTGTTAGCCTCAGGTGCTTGATGCTGCAGCAACTTGATAGTAGTAGTAGTAGTAGCAGTAGTAGCAGCAGCAGTAGTAGTAATAGTAGCAGAATCTTTTGGTCAATGGGGTTTACCTTTAAAAATCGCCATGTCTTGGTCAATGCCGCATTAATCGCACAATTAAGTAGTTGTTCATTCAGCAAATGGTACATCAATATCTTACCATCAGTAAATAAGGGTGTAATGATGCTGGTCCCAGAAAGTGCGTGATTGATTAATTTTTAATTATAAAATCAATTGTAACAATATTAGGTAGATCATTAAAAAGAATTTAAAAAAAAAGAGTAGAACCTAATGCAGAGCCTTGGGGCATACCACAGTTAACATAGCCTTTTCTATGTTAAGAGAATATATTCAGGTGAACATACTTCGCTCTATTCTGAAGTTAATCGTGCAGCAGAGCCAAAATAGCAAAGCTTAAGTCATAAAATTTGCCTTTCCGTAATAGTATGTGGTGGTCCACAGTGTCAAAACCCTTGGTCAAATCCAGAAACAAACCAGCGGCGCTCAGCTTTTTGTCAAAAACATCATTAGTTGCCGAAATTATATGTGATTATGCTATCTCTGTAAATTTACCATTCCTGGACCCAAATTGAATTGGATGTAGCAGTTATGCAGCTCCAAAGAGCTATAACAGGTAAAACGGATATGGACCAATAATTTTGATGATCATTCTTATTAACATCGTTAAATTTATGAGTTATCCTAGCAACCTTCAAACAATGAAATATTCCTGTTTCAACAGGAAGTCTTCCCTTTTTCAAACAAACATTAATAAGGGAAGCTAAAACATCTGAAATATAAGGAAACGCTGTTTTTAACACAAGCAGATTAAATGAATCATTACTGGACGACATACTTTTCATCGCGAAAAGTAATCTTTTGTACTTCGTAATGAGAGACGGATTTCATAGACATTGAAACATCAAATGGAGTCTCCATAGAATGTTCCAAAATGGATCTTCATAAGAAGGTATACCATATGTGAAGATAAATTTTCACCAATTGTCTCAAATATGTTGAAGAAGAACATCAGATATTTCTTCAGGTTTATTAGATGACAAACTGTGCTGTGTTAGTACTTTATCGGGGGAAATTGGATGTACTGTAGATATTAGGGTTTTAAATACTTTCCATGTTTTTGGTGTGCTACCACAAATTGTCTTGAATTATAGTTAAAATTTTTGTTTTTAGCACCTCTCAATAATTTATTAAGGGTGTTCTTATAGTTTTTTTTGAATTTTGTGAACAAATTTGATCATTTTATTATTCAAGGAATTCTTGTAAAGTTGATTTTCTTTTAACAATGCTATGTAACTTACTAGATGGCAGCCACGGTTCCTTAGGCTTATTTTATCTTTATCGCATACGAGCCATCATAAATATCTTAAGGTCCCTCCGAAACAAGTGACTATGCGACAACCTTGCTGCTGTAACTTGCGTTAAAAGAAAAAGATACTTACACAATTGGATTCTTCAGATCCATCCATTCAGCACGTCAAAACCATGATATCACTTTGACTCTTTGTTAGAGAAGGGTCTAAAAATAGGAGAATCATCCTTTTTTAATGATTTTCAAACAGGTTTTGACATATTTTTAGTAAAAAAATGTCTGTACACCAGGCTTCAAAAATTTTATTTATTAGGTGGATAGAACAGAATCTTGGCTATAGAGCAATAGTAATGTTTTTGCATCTTTCGTTGATATGTTGAAAATGTAGTACAACAAAAAATAACATTGTAGAGCTTTAACGGGCAGTATATACCTTCACCATCATCAAAATCAACATGTCATAAAATTGTTGGAAACTCATATTTATATCATCCCTGAACTTCACAAAATTATTCCAATAAACTTTTGCAACTTCCTGCTTGAATTTTTCAATGTTACTCAGGTTAAACAAGAATATTAAAGACTGGAAATTTTGAGGCTAGCTCTGGGGAAATACAAACCTCCAGTCTTGACAAAATGTCAGAATGATCTTATGCATCTGTGAAAATAACTGTTGGATCTAGGAAATTCAAATTTCAAAAAAAAATTGTCTTTAAAGTTTTGAACCCGTGCGTGCATTTATTAGTAGTAAAACATAAACCATAAGACATACGAAGCTTCTGAAAAACCCAAAGAATTGCAGGTATCAACCTCATGAAGGTAAATATTAAAATTACCGAGCATCATAAATGGATTTGAACCAGTTAACAATTTCTCTAGATGCTTATCAAGAAGATCCATGAAAATTTCATAAAGCCATATGGTGGCCTATACAATACATTAATATAAGATTTTATTCATTATCAATACACATACAATAATACACTGGGCTAGTCCCCCCAAAGGCTCTTTGGCCTGTAAATTAGGGGAGTATATACGGATCATAAACTCAGAGAACAATAACCATTTACTTAATGAAAAAAAAAAACAGTACATAATAGAGTAAATAGATAGATAGACTGATAAGATTTATTTATAGAAAAAAATTGCCTTGAGGTGTGTGGGGGGTTTGTCATCCTCAAAGACATAATTTCCAGAACTTTCAACTATGTTGAATAAAATGGCTATATCAAAATTGTGATTGGGTGTGTTTGGAGAAATGGTGGGCGTGAGAGGTAAGTTAGTTGCTCTTCAATCGCTTTCAACTATTAAAAAAAGCACTAGCCCTTTCAATTTCCAATCAAATGAGCCCTATTTGAAGTTTTCTTCAACAACGCTTTCTATAAAAACCTTATAAGCCTCCCAGGGCATAACTTACAAACCTTGCCCTGAGGGCTCTGAGGGGGTTATCATCCTCAAAGACCTAATTTCGAGAACTTTCAACTACATTGAACAAAAGGGATACCTCATATTTTGATTGCTTGTGTTTGGGGAAATGGTGTGCTTGAGAGGAGGATTATTTTCCCTTTATTCCCTTTCGATTGTCAAAAAGGGCACTAGCCTTTTCAGTTTCCAATCGAATGGGCCCTTTTTAAAGTTATTGTGACAACGCTTTCTACCTTATATGCCTTATATGCCTTATATATAAACCTTATATGCCCCTAGGGCATAACTTAAGACCCTTGCTCTGAGGGCTCTGGGGCAGTTTTCTCCTCAAAGACATAATTTCCAGATCTTTAAACTACTTTGAACAAAATGGCTATCTCAAAATTTTGATTGGATGTGTTTGGGGAAATGGTGGGAGTGGAAGGGATGTTAGTTACCCTCAAATCACTTTCGGCTACTAAAAAGGGCACAAACCCTTCCAATTTCCAATCGAATGAGCTCTCTTCGAAGTTTCTGTGATGACTCCTTCGAAACGAAGTGCCCTGGTCTAAAAAAAAAAAAAAAAAAAAAAAAAAAAAAACATTGTGCCAAAATCGTTCTTTACTTATGCAGCGTTATTGCGCTGCTCATGTTGCCTATTGCTTACATACTTTTGTATTTTCGGTTTATCTATAGATGGAAAGACAGTGCGGTTTAGGAAATGACTCACTGACTGCACTCCTACAGAAGATTAGTCTAGATGGCGCTAAAAGGCAGCAATTTGAATCTGAGGATGTATCTGGACTTAGTTCTTTAGCAATAATAGCAAGCTTGTTTTACACAATTAGCATGATTTTTCTTAAATATTCAGTAAAGCTCAAGTAGAATTTTAGCAATAAAGTTCAACTGAAAATATTTGTGGCTCCAGATGTGTTCGTTTGGGATCTGGAACTTAGCCATATTATCTATTATGTGATAATTACATCAGTGTTCAACCACGAGTAGCTTAAAACATCGAGTTTTTCGTTAAATCACGGTTTCTCTTGCGCAACAATTTGTTTCAATGATAATGTAGAATTTAATGGACTCCATAGTCACAGATAGGAATGGGCCTTAACCAATAATAGGTGCTAAGCGTTAATTGTAGGAAAATCGGCTAATCTGATAAAACTAAAAAAGATTTGACACAAGAACCTCGTACAAGCCGGAGCATCGAAAAAAAGTTAAAAATTTAACTTTTTCGCATGCTTACCAATGGTATAGCACAAGCTATAACCAAAAACTGCATAAATGAATACTGAGGACTTAGTTGAGTAAATTTCCACTTGACTAATACAAATAACCAATACAATATAATATAAATATAATTTTATTTATATATTATTTAATAATATTTATGCATTGTATAATCTAATATACTGTATATAAAATAATATAAATCTATTATATGATATAAAATTTCATTAATTTTAAAAATTAATATAAAAATATATAACAAAATATAATAGGGTACTTGTATGATATAGCCCCTACCACTCAAGTGGTTCATTCGTTGACGCATTATAGAACCGTTTTTTTTTCCGTTAGTTTCTTTCAGCTTAGCGCAGGTACAGATCTCCTGATTTTCTGCCATCAGGTGGGAGCGCAATGCTTTCCCTTTTTCCCATGCTGGTCAACTTCATAAAATAAGGGCAAAAACTGCAAATAAAAGACGTTATCTACCACGGCATGCAACTTGCTGGAGAGTCTAAAAGCTGATGAATGTGTTTAGGGCCTTCGTCAATTATTAACTATAGGTTGCTTGCAAGACTGTCAAGCAGGGTCGTCCTGAGTCTCATTTTATTGGGGAGGGGGGGCAATTTTAGTAAATTTTACCGAATCGCTGCCTGATTTATGCCGAATTTTCTGCAGAAATCACGAATTTTGCTAAATTTCGGCCGATTTTGCCAAATTTCTGCCGAAATTTTCACCTTCGGCGAAAGTTTTACCGAATTCCAAAAAAGTTGGGGGGAGCCCCCCCCCCTCGGGACGCCCCTGCTGTCAAGAGCTACGTTTTGGCCCTGGGGCCACAATTATTCGTGCTTCTTCGTCTCTATACACTTTTTGCAGTGATACAAATGAGGACAACGGGTCATGGCAATGACTTTAGGTCATTGATGATTTGGTAACTTTTGGATGACTTTGGAAGCTATAATTCCAGCAGCATTCCCATGACCACCTGTTCCAATTGTGAATGGGTTGTATGCTATACCGGGCATTATTTCAAACATTTAAACAGCAATTTATTTGTGATTTTCTATATCCTATTCAGTGTAAAAAATCCAGAACGTTAAAAAATGAGAAATATTTTGATTATGAATTTAAAAATAATTAAACTTGTAACATAAAATTATATTATGAAAAAGAATGAAGTAACTTAGTTAATAACTAACTAAATCTCCTTTCTCTATTTTTCTCCTGAGAGCCACGGTTGTTTTTACAAGGATAACCTTCAAAGCATTACATAAAAAAAAAAAAAATTGGTATCGAAAACATCTTTTCCAACTTTTCTCACGAGAGAGAAGGAGATAGATGATACACTTGCAAACAGTAAAATATTCCAAGTATCTCCAGAATCATAAAAAAAAAAGTGAATTAATCAACTGAGTATTCTTGTTTTAAAATATATGGCGAAAATATGTTACAGAACGCCCTTTGAAGTTCGACAGTTAAAGTGGAAAAGAGTATGCATCGCCGTTACTGATCGTATGGCACTGATCATCTGCTGCGGGAACTTTAGGGTGTATGTGGATGTTAGAATATATGTACACTCAAAAACACTAACGATGTGTGTTAGCGTGTATGTGTGTGATAGTGTGCATATATCGTTGTTTTGTTTGTAATGGTACACTTTGGGGCATGGATTCGATCAGTTTTTTTGCCTAAAAGATTATTCACTTATTATATGACCGTTGTTTTAGGAAGAGGGAGATGAAGGGGTCATCCATATTATTAAAGAAGCTATTTATCAATAATAAAAAATAAATTGAGTCAATAGATATCTTTGTAGGATAATTTAAAAAAATCAAAATAATGCTAAGTGATTTGAGTCTATAACATTTTGCTTCAACTTGCTATTGTCATTTTAATGACATCAATGCTTTTGTTTCATAAAGTGGCACAGAAAGTGCCATTGCTTGTTTATTTTCTTTTTTTTTTGTCAGACAAAATGTTGAATGTTTGTTCTTTCTCTATCATTACGGAGAATATTTTTAGTTATTTTTCATTGGAAAAGGCTCATTTTTTTATGTGTTATTAAGAAGTGTCATCGTTTTTTCTCTCCTCAGACATTTTGACATTTTTCCTTTTTAATTATATGAAAACTCAAATAAGGCAAGCCTGTCTTTTTATCGCCATTTGTTGAAAATCCTTCCTTGGTAGTGTCAAGGTACCGGCCATTGTTTTATCCCATCCCAGGAAACACACCTAATCAGCTTCAGACCAGCTTGAATAAGAACCACAGAAGGGGAAATTCACCCTCTCCGCTTGTCAGCCGTAAGTGTCGAGTAGCACTTGACCTTCAGACCCGGTACAAATGAGAGAAATTCTTTCTCCCACCGTGTTTTTCAAAAGATCCCTTTCTGCTTCACGGTCAGTGCTTCAGATTTATAGGGGGACTAACCCCCAACACTTGATTTTGGCAACCATATAATCTCGGCAGCATATAACACAAAACAGCCAGCTTCATGATCTTACACTAGCCAATTTGTCTAGTGGCTGGACGGTGGCTAAAATTAGCAGTAGTGGACTGGCCTAAATTTGTGCCTACCACTCTTAGGGGCACAACGAGAAGATTCTGAGTGCTAACCCCTATTACCATGCCAAATGAGGCAACAATAGCCCAGCATGTATTTGGATGTGTGGTCAATAAACTCCTGTGGCCTGAACCATTGCTTCAGGTTTGCGAGTCCGTCCATAATACTATTACTGATAATAATAATAGTGATAATAGCAATAGTCATATGCAATTGATTTGCTTGTTGAAGTTAAATTTTGCTTGAAGAGAGACCAAATTGGGGCAAAATTCTTCTTTATCAGGTAAAAGGAGAATAAGTAGACACAGTCGAAAAACTGTGACTTGTAAAGACGATAATGAATCCCCTCCATGAAGGGGTAAAAATTCTTGTTGTGGTACTAGAGTACCACAACAATCATATTTTTGAATTTATAATAAAGAGCTTCTCCGATGACATCAAATATGATTTTCTCAATAACAGATAAAGGAAATAATATATGATTTCCCTTTTCTCAATAAAAGATAAATAATGACACTTTGTCAAATGACAGAAAAACGGCTTTATATTTAGTAATAGCAAAAAACAAGGACACTTTTTCCGACGACTGAAAAAGAAATACTGTGTTACTTTTTAAAAACACATTTTTGGCTATGAATGAAACATCAATATCACGAAAAGCAATAGCATAATTTTGTTTAGTAAACAATATGGTTGCCACTTATTTGCCTTGTGGATTTCCCAAATGATTGTTCATTTTGCGTAACATTACAGAGATGCAATTGTTTTTTTCTGCTAATAGTTAGTCAGCTAGTAATTAAAAGGGATCCTCATCAGTTTTTAAAGAATAAAAAGTAATTAAAAAAGAAAAGACATCCTAATAATCATTTTGCTTTTGTAATAGACATGAAAATTGGAATTCTGACAATAACAAACCTAATTAGTTTATTACACCAGTTCATTAGGCTCCTTCCATGAATATAGCTGTAGTTCCCCTTTTAATCAGAATGGATATAGCATTTCATTTCTATAAAAAAAAATTCATTGTTAAAATTCAGCTGCAAATAAAGCGGTTGAGCTTAATTTACCTGGACCAATCACTGCACATCTTTCTAGGCCCATGCTCCATTTCTATTTCTTTTAGGATAATTTGCTCGAAGCAGTAATTCTTGTCAGTCCAAAATACGGAGTCAGTCAAATCTCTGGATTTGGAGGAACAGCGGTAAGTCTTCTTACGCTTAGTAGCAACACCCTAGATGATATTTTGTAAAAAGCAACCATTGCTATGATACATGGAGGTTCATACTGTTTTTTGTGGGGAGGGGATCCCAGATAAGAAAAAGGCATTAAAAGAGCTTTAATTTTGCCCAAAGTACCTAATCACATATGGTTTTACTTGATGAAGAGAGGGACAGGATCAGCCCCCTCCTCAGGCTTATGCGTAGCTACTTTCTCTAAAGGGAAAATCGTCAAATAATTAAATACAGCGAACTATGTAAAAATTATAAGACATCATGCGATAAGTTGCAAAAATAGTATAATTTCAGGAGAACACCAGAAGAACTCTAAGGGAAACACCGTCACCTCTTAGTTAGGCATACCACTTCTAGAATATATTTTAAGGATAGGATGTACTACAACGTTGAAAAAACAATCAATCTGTCCTGTTTGATGTCTCAAAAGAAAAATTTGAGAACTTATTCGACCTGAATTTTTCATCCCTTCGTTTTGACTGAGAATGAGGAAATAAGTTTAACTTTTTCGTCTAAAAAAGGTGGTCTACACGACTTAAAGTTAGAAAATTTTACTGATTTTTTTTGTTGAATCTTTTATGTTTTTTGTGCTACTAGACGCCGAAAAGAAATCCCTTTTGACATGGTTGTCAAAAACTTTAATTTCACAAGGTTGGCTCTTAGTATTCAATTTAATTTACTCAAATAAATATTTTCGGGGAATTTCGTTTTTCAGAGATATCTTCCATGTCGGTAACTCTGCATCGAATCAACACTATGAATGCAGTATCAAATGATAAAAATAAGTCTTTCTTTTGCTAATTAGACCGTATATACAATATAGATCCTAAAAAAACTTCTAATTTTGAACGTAGTCTCACGACTACGCCTACAAGCTAAGCCTACATCTGTTAAATCTACAGAAACTACATCACGACAATCGTGCTTATATATATATATATATATATATATATATATATATATATATATATATATATATATATATATATATATATATATATATATATATATATATATATATATATATATATATATTTATATATATGTTGATAGCTGAGAGTAGATCAGGTCTTAATTTATAACTGTATGCAACGACCCCATTTTAATTTAAAATAACAACAACAAAAAAAACATCTCATACAGGAAAATATTCCATCTAGTCAAATTGCATATACAATAATAGAAATAAAATCATTCAATGACCATACTCTATTAGATTACAATATTACAACCTGAAAGGAGCATGGAAGAAAAAAAAATTAGTAGACAATGGACAGAACAATACACAATATCAATAAAGCATACATTCAAGATACAGGGTAAAATCTGAGGCTTAAATCGTTATGAGATAAGCGTAACTACTTAATAATGTCTTTTGGTAAAATGCTGGCTGCCACTCCTCAGCATATTACCACTAGATGCTGCAGTGAATGCCGGAAATAGGTCAAAGCTGAAAGAAGACCCAGTGAAATTCAAGACAAATCGGTATCGAAACTGGTTCGTCCCTTATTTTGTGGAAGCTTGTTGTAAGTTGTACTGATTTTTTCGTAAAGACTATGGAAAGCAGTCTTGTGTAAATAAGCACAAGTCCAAGTCTAAACTGAAATGGCGGGATTATACAATATAATTTATGTCTGATAATGTTCTTCTCATCTCAGCAGCCTTTGTAAAACATCATCCACTCTATTCCTAATCCCAATAATCTTGCACCAGAAATAGCTTGATTAATCAACACCCCACCCCCCCCCCCAAAAAAAAAAAAAATTTGAAAAAATGTCTTGTTTAGCCGGGAGTGATGACTTCTTTGTGACGTGACTTGTTGGATTTGACTAAAAAAAAGGTGATTTTCAAATAGCTGCTAATGAGTTATCTCATATTATATTTGTTTGTTTTCTTTTACCTTTATATTTTCCTATGTTTACTTGTTATATTAATTAAGCCATGTTGTAGATGATGTGTGATCGACTACCTAAAATTTTCTTCAGTTTTTTTTTTTTTTTTTTTTTTTTTTTTTTTTTTTTATTATTATTATTATTTTGCATGCAGAGCTTCATATGTTAATTTGATCTTAGAGAAAACTTCAACACGAAGCGGCGGGACAATAAAACTCCTCTAGGCTGTCAGATCCCAAGCGATTTGACTGTCATTTCATGGAATATTACTTGAAATACCAGTGATTACGTAAAACGTAAACATTTCACAACAATAAAAACACCTAGTTGGATATTTTAATGATTGGTAATTCCTCCACCAACTACCCTGACATCTAATAAAGTCGTTCAGCTCCTGGTGCTAAATACGAAAAACATAGCAAAAGAGAACTCTAAAAGAAATTAAAATTGATGCTTGAATTTAAAATTTATACAAGATATTGATTACTTGTGACCTCACCATGACCTTTCCCAGAACTTCAAGGTAATCAATTTAGGCCAAAATTCTGGTTCCCTTGCTAATCTAAGGGAACATATTGCTTGATAGAAATTTTGCAAATAATTTATCTACTAATATGTCTGATTTGTGTTCCAATACCTTAAGAATGACTCCTGAAACACAAGGGTCGTTTAATTAGAACAATATGACACTTTTTTAAAAGTACTAAAAGGTTAGCGTAAAGAGTGAGGTGTTGAGGAGGGGGTAACCCCCTTCATATACGTAATAATTTCTGCTCGTTTTAAGTTTTTATGTAGCTTCTTACTTTGTTGAAAAAAAAAATTTAATTTTTTAGTAAATATTAGCCATCAAGGTCCTACTATAGTTGTGCCACAGAAAGAGAGGGGCAAATTGCTAAAATTTTATAGTTAAAAACATTTTGCTCATTTTTAACTGGTTTAAAATTTCACACAGAAGCACAGAGGATTAAATCAGGGTTTTAAAAAAAGGAGGGGCTATTTGGCTTCCCTTTTCAAAACACACCTAAGGAGTGTTGTGATTGACTCAGGAGATTGCATCACAGGTGAAAACTAATAAAACTAATTTTATTTAATTAGTTAGTTAAAATTAAATGAAGTAATTAATTTAAATTGATTACTTAGTTTAATTTGATTAAAATTAACTTTAGTTGATAGTATTAACTAATGAAATGAAAAGTAATCTCTCTTTCTCTCTTTTGTTCTGCTATGAACAGTGGATTTTTCCTCCAAATCTATGAAGGCTGATAATCGCTGTCGTTGAGAAACAAATACAGGACAACGTATCCTCTCATAGCTCCTTTATTTTTACGCAACATAAAACGAAATAGTTTTTGTTCTGCAAAAAATGATCATTTTTATTTTGGTACCTTTCCATTAAACGGAAGGAAAATCATCTTCAATCGTGTACCATTTTATTAATAAAGTTGTAACAAGTGTTGCAATCTTGGATAGGGAATTTGATTTATATTAGCTATTATTTTTTCTTTCGTATTGATATTGAACGGTTGGGGGGGGGGGGTACCCTCCCCTCATCACTAACGTCATAAATTCGTCTGATTACACAAAGACATATGACTCAGATTTGTGATTTTCGACAGCCTAAAGTTCAACTCACAAACATTCTAGAACCTTGGTTCTCCACCTGATATCTAAAATACAGTACATTTAAGGATGCAAAAAAAAGCAAATTAGTATATTCAATAAACAAAGAAAATTATTGAATAAATCTTAGTCAATTTTACAATTATTGTTTATATTTTGCTGAAAACGCAAATCTAATTTTTACAGCTGTATAACCTACCTTTTTATGAGAATATTGTATATTTAGTCTACTTTGGTGGTACTAAAATTCAGCTTTACTACAAGCCTCCTCAATAGTCTCTGTGGGTTTCGGTGGCCTAAATTTTTTGCCCGGCTTATTAGTTTGACTTTTATAACAATACTGCGGTACAGATAATTAGTACCAGATGGCTTAGAAAACACAACCTATTTACCATATAAACCTTGTTTTAGAAATAAAGATAAAAACAAAAATAACTGAACAATCCATTGAACAAATATGATACAACCATTGAATCTCAAGAAAGAAGTGTAACTAAAGTAAAAGAAATTACAATGAGCAATAAAGTTCTGAGGGGCTTCGGACTTTTTAAAATTTAGTGCATCAAGTGGTGTGTGCTTACATGGCAGAAATGGGCCACGCTTGGCGGGACGATGGATGGTGGAAGGGTACTACGCGTGATAGAACAGGTGGCCAAAATGTGCATTAGATAGGGGATGTCGGACAAGTCCTCATAGAATCCGAGATTCCACCCCAACTTGTACAGGATAAGAAGAAAAATTAATATAATTATCGGCCTGATACGATTGGCCCACATTTAATGTAGACACTACAGAAAAAAAGAAAACCGGAAAAAACTTTCTAAAAGACCCCAGTATTAAGTTCTTTTTAATTATATTTCCAGCAGCCAGTAGCCCTCTGTGATATCGAAGATATAGCTTCTATAAATGCAAAGAGAGCGGATGATTCTAGTCAAAGCATCGAAATAAGACTAAAGGAACCAAAAGAGGTATTTTTTTTTTTACAGATATGTTACAGGTACATGACAACTGTGTTTGGTTTTCCATGAGTTTGTCGCAATTTGGCTGATCCTAACATGATTTTATCACCATTTTTATAGGTCGTTATAACAGTCGATAAAGTTGAGCAGCCCCTTTGTAGAATCTGTTGGACTTATTGGTGAATTCCCCTAAAGTTTATATGTTAACAATTGTCCCTATTATATTTCGATAAAAAAAAGAAAAAAATTGAGAAAAATTTAAAAATAAACTATCGAAGAAAATTGATAAAAAACTGTTTCAAGAATCAAACCCCTCCCCTTCCGCTAACTGCAAAGAGATCTACTTATGTATAATGGGCTTATGCATAATGTGTGTTTTTATAAATGGAAAAAAGTGTTTGATATAATATGTAGAGAAAACAGGAGAATTAAGTTTTTAGTTTGCATATGCAAACCGCCGGACAGGGGATGTCCGGAAGTTTCGGGAGATAATATTTATTGTGAAATATGATAAAAAAGGGCTGAAAAGACTTTTTGAGAGGGAATTCTGTAAAACTATTACGTTGCTGAAAAACTTTCTCAGAGCAAGCATGCAGCAATGAAAATTGTAAGCAAACATAGGCTAGTTTTTATGCAAATCTAATTATGTTGATAATTCTGTTCATCTGTTTATGTTCGTTTATTTATTAATTGTTGCAACTATTTGTTTGTTACTATAGCACAGAGGATTTTTTGCAATAAGTGTCATGTCAGTGGTACCAGTATTTATAACAGTAGTTTATAGAAAAATTAAGCTTTTTGAATTACTAATTTAAATGCTTTAAGTTCTTTCATAGTTTATGCTTTAAGTTCTCTTAAATGTTTTTTTTTTTCGGAAATGCATTGAGGATTTTTCACCTTAGACTCCTTTTAATATTAAATTCAAAATATTAAGGTTTTTACAGAAAAATGAAGATTGTAAGTTAAAAATTCAAACAGGCAAGTTTTCTGCTTAGATGTAATGAAAGGCAATTGGTACATTAAATGTTCGTAAATACCAAATTAATAGATTTGTTGGATTGTAATCATTTTTTTAGAGAGCAAGTTAAATTTTAAGGTGCAGTGGAAAGGGCTAAGAAGAACAGCAGGTCCTCTTAGATTTAAGATAATTTCTGTTCGTTCTGAGTTTCAGCACTATGTATTTTCTCAGAATGCTTGTAGAAGAAGCAAATCAATAGCGAAATAAGCTACATTTTTTTTCGTAGACTTTAAAAAGCTTTTGACGCCGTTAATCGCCAAACCTCGTAGAAGTTTCTCCGGTACGTTGATATTTCCAATAAGCACAGACATAGCAAGTCGTAAATTACAAGTGATTAGAAAGTACAATCCACAATACTGGGTCGTGCCAGCGAGACATCAAGCTCAGACTCAGCCAGGTAAATGTATCCATCAGAAAACTGTCTCAAATCTGGAGCACCTGCCAGTAGGCCTACTTTCTCTGACTCTGGCCAATGGTTCGCATGCCTGAAAATTCTCTGCCAAAATTCGTCCTCCAGTGAAAGCCATGCGGTACCGGAAGTAGAGGACGTCCCAAAGATATCCTTAAACATAGCCACCGAGCTGCCCTCATAAATCTCAATGCCTTGCTCCAATCCGAATGGGAGGATTTTTGGTGGCCGCAGTGACGAGAGATGACTGACGACCGTTCTTGAATACTTTGAATGCCTCTGGAAGCAGAAGAGGGTCTAAGGTAAGGTAGAGGGGGCATGTATACGCGCAAGAAACTAGAACCTGTAGTGAATTTTACGTTTTATCCTTACTCAATTTTTTAAAATAGATCCGACTAATCCTAATGACGTAACTGCTGGGAAACTTGCAGCAGTAGTAAACCTAAGCTCATCAGTGATAGTCCATTTTACTTGCCTTTAATTGGCCCAGAGAATACTTACCAAGCGGGAAGTAGTGGAAAAATCAAGTGACAGCCAAGTATTTTTCTGAACTTTCTGAAGTGATCAGTGTGGATTTTTTTTTTTTTTTTTTTTTTGTACTTTTAATGAGTTTGGTTTGGATTGAGTATCTTAGCGTAATAGTTATATGTTAGCCGCATATCGCTCCAAATGTACAGTTGCTACCAAGAATTTTGCGATCTATAGCTAGGAAAATATTGAAAAGTGAAAATCATAGCCTACTCTCTGATAAACAAAAGTACAAAAAATTCACAAGGAACATTTTCCCCAAAATATAGATAGAATTAAAAAAATATACACCTCAATTTTCCACATATTACGTTTTTATTCAACAAACTCAAATATTTTGAATGTTTTTCCAAAATATAATAAACATTTTGTTAATTCTTTTTTCTTGTTCAAAAAATATTTCAGCTCAAAACAACCCAAATTACAGCTGCTGATCGCAATTTATTAGAGTAGCATAAACAGCATTAGATAAATATTACAATGATTAGCCTCAAATAAAAGGACTTCCTAATCCTTTTTAAACTGGGAAACGCTAATACGGTACCAGACATTATTATTTCTTGTTCTAACTAATTTTTATGCAGATAAAGACTTTCTCTTCTCTAAAACACCGGAGAAAAATATCCATACAAGAACTTGTAAACTAAATCTTACTTTACTTGTTAAACACTGAACACAAAAAAAGAAAAAATACAGAAACTTCCGTGGTGGTGTCAATTCTTGGAGATGGGTTTATCCCGAATCATTATTTCAGTCATAATGCTAATGATGGATATCAAAACGACCGCAGGTTATCAACTTAAAAAAATCCCTTACTTTCGGACAGTTGAGGGGGAAAAACAATATGTCCTTTTAATGATTTTTTTTTTACATTTATTAAACAATAGATTGCATTATCCTTTTGTTCTTTTCTAAGGCCTTAGTTTATATAGTTGTAACGATGGAAACAGCCGAAACAATGTTTTTTAAAGTTTCCATTTCTGCTATAACTCTAATTTTGTTCCAATCCTTTTATCTAGCGTTCAAAATACTTTTGACAGATCTTTGGCAAACAACCATGGTTGTCATCAACTTATTGCTTTTGTTGCAAGTTTTCTCTGATCCGACAGGTGATCTTTCAAAGTAGTTCTGTATTCTTCTAATTCTTTTTTTTACCAACATTAATGCAGATTCCAATATAGGTACTCAGATAAAAGGAAAGTTTTTATGAAAAGTGTTTTAATCTAAATGAATAGTATCTATCATCCGAATATTAGACTTCTAACAAGGGTGACAATGCTTGTTTTACAATTAGTAGGGCAGAAGTAATTGTTGGCACCAGCCTTGACTAGTGGCACCATTTTTCCATTGAGTGATTAGCCCAGAAAAGTAGCAAGAATCGTCCAGATCTATTTACTTGTAAGTGGTTTATCTTTAACGCTTTAATAATTGGGTTTATCTTTTAGAGATTCACTTTTTTCTTACGTGATGTGTGAAGAGTTTCTAAAAAAAAATATCAAGCATTGCGGCTCCATAATTGATGGCGTCGTGATTAATTTGTAGGTGCAGTCAGATATGTCTGCGATTCTGGACAATTAAATAACTTTCAGCTGTCTTAAGGATTATTCCAGAGAAGAGACAAGTAACGTCCAGATCATCTGAGGATTATGAATTATTGATACCAAGTGGTATCCAACACTTCGTGGCAAAGAACTATAAGTAAGAAGCGACCCAGATCAATAGTAACCGAAACTCTAAAAAACGGAATTTTTAAACCAATAGATATATTAAAACAATCAGATTTTAATGCTGATCTCAAATTTACAAGTTTCATCAAGTTTAGTTATACCCATCAAAAGTTACGCGCCTGAGAACATTTGCCTGATTTTTGAAAAAAGGGGGAAAACCCCCTAAAAGTTATAGAATCTTAATGAAAATCACACCATCAGATTCAGCGTATCAGAAAATCCCACTGTAGAGGTTTCAAGCTCCTATCTCCAAAAATGTGGAATTGTGTATTTTTTGCCAGAAGAAAGATCATGGATACGTGTTCATTTGTTTTCTTGTTTTTCGCTTTTTTTTTCCAGGGGTGATCATATCGACCCAGTGGTCGTAGAATATCATGGGAGGGCTCATTCGAACGGAAATTAAAAGTTATAGTGCCCTTTTTAAGTGACAAAAAAAGGAGGGTAACTAGGCCCCCTTTCACGCTCATTTTTTTCCCAAAGCCACCCGATCAAAATTTTGAGATAGCCGTTTTGTTCAGCATGGTCGAAAATATGGTAACTATAAATTTTAGGATGAGTTGATCCCCCAAAGCACCCGGGGGGAGGGCTGAAAGCTATGAAATTTACCCAATGTTTACATATAGTATTGGTTATTGGGAAGTACACAGCCGTTTTCAAGGGGGATTTTTTCTGGTAACGGGGGGGGGGGGGTCGGGGGGCTGTATGGGAGGATATTTCCATGGAGGAATGGACACTGCTATGAAGGGGGCGCTAGATTTACCAGAATTATTTGAAACAAAAAATCAGAAATTAAATAAAAAAAAACAACAAGTTTTTCAGCTGAAAGTAAGGAGCAACATCAAAACTTAAAACGAACAGAAATTATTACGTATATGATTGGGATCCCCCTAGTCAATACCTCGCTCTTTAAGCCAAAGATTTTTGTAGTACTTTCATAAGAGCTATTTATTCTAATTAACGGCGTTTGTGATTAAGGGTTCATTCTTAAAGAATTGGAGCAAGATTCGAACTTTAGCGTAAAGAGCGAGGTATTCATTAGGGGGAGAACCCCCTAATATATGTATTAAAAATATATGAATATAGAAGTTCGTTACGTAAGTTAATTCGCAAGTTACGTATAGTTTTTACTAATAAAAACGTTCTTAAATAAAATTAAACAACTTTCGAGAAAGCCATTTAACCAAATAAAAGTAAAATTAATATGAAAATTTTGTTTTAATTACTCATGTACGGTGAGCCAAAATCAAAACCTGTATTAATTTAAAAATGTTCAAAAATTTAATTAAAAAAACAAGTTTTTTTTTAACTGAAAGACAGGAGTGACATTAAAACTTAAAACGAACAGAAATTATTCCATATATGAAAGGGGCTGTCCCCTCCTCAACACCTCGCTCTTTACGCTAAAGTTTGACTCTGTCTCACAAATTTATTTTTTAAAATAACAAAAAAACTTTAGCGTAAAGAGCGAGGCGTTGAGGAGGGGACAGCCCCTTTCATATATGGAATAATTTCTGTTCGTTTCAAGTTTTAATGTCACTCCTTACTTTCAGTTAAAAAAAACTTTTTTTTTTATTTAATCAGTCTTCAGAAACATACTTCTCAATTTGCGATGTCTCAATAGTTTCTAAGAATTGAATTTGTCAAGCATTGATGATGGCACAATCATTAATTTGTAATGCTTGTCATTCATGTCTTCTATTCTTGGCAATTAGATAATTTCCAGCTTTATTGGTGATTACTCTGAAGAACAGACAAGAATTGTCAAGATCATCGTCCAGGATTATAACTGTTGCAAGGGCAGCCCTGTTCGATATGGTATATTTTAAGAAGTGTGTACTTGACACTTTTAAAAGTTGTACAATTCTTCAAAACCCACTTTTTGTTAGAGACATTACATTATGATGAAATAATGTCCAATAACATGTGTACAATATCCGTGACATCATCACTGTCATAAATCGGTCGACCATGGCCGCCACTGACAATTTTATGATGTTTCCAGGCTCACTTTCCAAAAAAATCCAGATCTTGAAAAGAAAATTATATAACAATAACATATATAGTATTGTGTAGTGTTGTTATTTTGTGTACATAATTTTGTAGTTATACAATCCAAACATTATTGTGCATTTATTTTCTGACTGAATTTTATCATTTTATTTTGATTTATATTTACTATTTAAATTTTATATTCCTAGTGAAAGTCTTGGTATATTATTTTTTGCTCTTCTACGCTTTTAAAATATATCGACAAAAGACAAAAATTCTGCTACCATTCTTCAGTCAAGATTCATTTCTATCTATCTACTGAGTTACATTTTTGAAATTTGGCGTACAGGGTATTTTAAAATAAAGATGCTCCGAAAATTGGTTGAAAAGCGTTGAAACAAGGACAGTTTTCTAATTTTTTAAGCACATTTAGATTCTTATCTAGAAAAAAAAGTCTAAGTAATATCATAATTTTGACTGGGTGAATGGATAGATATGAGACTAAAAAATTCAATAATATTGATGCCTTATCGCTTTAATGCAAGTTGCAGCTGCTCGATTGTCGCAAAATCACTTGTTTTAGAGGGTACATATCCCCTCTTAGGTCCATCACTGAGAAAAATCACACATACACAAAATGAAACACCCGTAATGTATCTCAAACTAGAAATAGGTCATCTCCGTCAATTCCAGAGAAAACTCCTTTATACAAAAATATAAGAAAGGTGTAAAATCAACTAACAAGGACCCACTAGCTTAGTCGAAAAAGCAGTGACCGATAAGAGTCTTAATCATAGCGTCGTCGATTCAAGGCCCATTCTTGACAGTTGTTAAGACTACTAAGATGTTTAGACAATTGGATTGATCTTATTTCTCTCATAGCCTGTTACTTTGAACTTGGAAGATGGTGATGCAGATGAATTAGTTCTAGTCCTTCGAGGTTACCACCGCCTGTTTACTGATAAAATTATACCGGTGACACGAGAAAAGGATAAATGGGCCGATGATAAAGGTGAAAATATTTAGTTTCTAATTTGTTTTTTATTAATTTCATTTAAACTGTTAGTTTTACAGCGATGTAGACCAATACAGTGACCCATAGCCCATCTGCCAATAGTGGCATTCGAGCCCAAATACTTCCGTTTACCATCTTAATGTACTATTATTAGGTTATTGTGTCATGTTGAAAGGTCCACAAAGTCCATCAACGCAAGAGTCCATCTCTCATTAATCGGATTTTAACCTAAAAGCGCACTTTCAGTGGGTAGACGCCTTTTCTTTTGGCTAGTATTTTAGGTTGAGAGAATGTGAAATCCAGCTAAGCAGATCGGTGCATTTATAAATAAGAGTCTTCATAACTTTTTTTCATGTTTTGAAATACCAATCGATATAAATAAAACCTCAAGTCTGCTGAAAGCTAAACAAAGAAGTGGGTATACATTAACTATTATAACTATTCTATGAAAAGAATGTGAGCAAACTGTTAGATAAATTTTAGTTATGAATACATTGCGAGGGCACAGTGGACTAAAGTGTGTGAGCTGTTCATAGGTGTTCAGGTTCAATCGCTCCTATCGCAAGGAATTTGTATTTTCATAGGGATGGTAATAATTTTTTCTTTACTGTTCGAATCAGTTTCATATCTTCGTTTCCTTCTGTCTCTACATAATTTTTCCTCTTTACCATTTGTATAAACAATTAAACTTGTATTTTTAACCTCTGTCTATGTTTAATGTAGAAAAAGCAGCCAATTACAATAAATACAGTAGCTTTTTATTTCAGTTTTTTTAATAGTTTCGGAATATTGCTAGGTAATGTAAAAAAGTGTTTCCTTAGTCTGTGGGTGAAACAACGTATATGGAAGGAAATTGACAGTCTGAGGTTGTGGTTTCAACTTCGAAAAATATGTCTGTCAATTCAAACAGTTAGAAATACTTTAGTAAATGCTTAGGGGGGCGCCGACAGCAATTATTATCCAAGTTTTGCCACAGTTATGGCAAAACTAATCATAGGCAGCGCAACAGTGCTGCAATAGTAAAGAACCATGTTGGCACAATGTATTATTTATTTATTTATTATTTTGGTTTGTTTTGTCTTAGACCAGGGCACCTCTTATCAAAGGAGTTGTCGTAGAAACTTCAAAAAAGGCTCATTTGATTGGAAATTGAAAGGACTAGTTCCCTTTTTAATAGTCGAAAGTGATTGGAGGGTAACTAACCCCCATCCCATGCCCATCATTTATCCAAACACATCCAATCAACATTTTGAGATAGCCATTTTGTGCAACGTAGTTGAAAGGTCCGGAAATTATGTCTTTGAGGATGACAACCCCCCCCCCAAAGCCCCAAGGGCAAAGGTTGTAAGTTATGCCCTGGGGGCATATAAGGTTTTTTTAGAAAGCGTTGTCGTAGATACTTCAAATGGGCTCATTTTTTTTGAAAAATTGAGAGGGCTAGTGCCCTTTTTAATAGTCGAAAGCGACCGGAGGCTGAATTCCCCCCTCCATGCCCATCATTTCCCCAAACACTTCCGATCAACATTTTGAAATAGCTATTTTGTTCAATGTAGTTGAAAGGTCTTGAAATTATGTCTTAGAGGATGACAACACCTCCCCCCCTCCGCAGTCCTTGGGACAAGGGTTGTAAGTTATGCCCTTGGGGCACATAAGGTTCTTTCAGAAAGTGTTGTCGTAGAAACTTCAAAAATGGCTCATTCGATTGGAAACTGAGAGGACTAGTGCCCTTATAGCGCTATTTTTAAGAGTCGAAAGTGATTTGAGAGTAACCAGCCCTCCCCCGCTCATCATTTCACAAAAGACATCCAAACAAAATTTGGAGACAGCAACTCTATTCATTGTAGTTGAGGAATCTGGAAATAATGTCCTTAAGAAAAACACCCCCGCCCCGCCCCAATTCTGAGGACAAGGGTTGAAAGTTATTCCCCGGGGGCATATAAGGTTTTTATATAAAGGGCGGTTGTATATAATTCGGATGGGACTCATCGGGTTAATAATATGAATTTCTAGTGCCCTTTTTAAGAGTCAAAGTGATCAGAAGGTAGCTACCACCCCCACCTTCCCAATGCGTCGTGTTTTCCCGAAATACATCGAATAAGAATTTTTGAGACAGTCTTTCTATGCAAAATAGTCCAAAGACCATGTAACAAGGCTTTTGAGGTTGATAAAAAAAAAACACCAGAGCCGGGGGATGAGGGCTGTAAGTTATACCGCGGGGCATTTAAGGTCTTATGGAAAGGATGGTTGTTTAACTTTAGAAGAGGCTCATTTGGTTGAAAAATTGGAAGTTCTGGTTCCTTTTTAAGTTTCAAAAGTGATGTACGGCATCTAGCCCTCTCTGATAGCCCCTCTTTTCACCAAAAGCATCAAAATGAAATTATGAGATAGTGATTTTGTTCAAAATAGTCCAAAGAACATATAAAAATGTTTCTAGGGTTGACACAACTCCCACGCCTTTGCGATAGGGTTGGAAGTAATGCCAAAGTTCTTATGGAATGGATGGTCGTATAAACTTCAGATGGGGCTTATCTGATTTGAAATTGAAAGTTATAGTGTTCGTTTTAAGAGTCAACGTGATTTGAGAGCAACCAGCCCCCTCCCCCTCCATGCTCATCATTTCTCTAAACATCTCCAATCAAAATTTAGAGATAACAATTTTGGTCATCGTAGTTGAAGGTTCCGAAAATTATGTCTGTGAGGAAGACACCCCCCCCCCTACAACTCTCAGGGCAAGGGTTGTAAGTTATTCTTTGGGGACACATAAGGTTCTTATAGAAAGGTTTTTTGATAGGCTTTGGATGGGACTAATTGAATTGGTAATCAGAAGTTCTAGTGTCCTTTTTAAGAGTCAAAGTGATCAGAGCGCAGCTAACCCCCCTCCACACACGCACACAAACACATCGTGTTTCTCCGAGATGCATCCAATAGATATTCTGAGACAGTCCTAGTGGTGGATCCAGAGGGGCGGGTTGAGAGGGGCGTGCCCTCCCCCCCTACTAAGGTAGTCTACAGTATTGTAATTTACTTAAATAGCGCAAGTTTGCGTTAATTAAACTTGGTCCTAACGCAAGTTTATCAGATCAACCTATCTGACTCCCCCCGTAAAAAATTCCTGGATCCACCCCTGGACAGTCCTTTTATTCAAAATTGTCCAAAGATCATATAACAAGGCTTTTGAGGTTGATACAAACCACCATTGCCTGAGGGCGAGGGTTGGGCAATATTGTAACTGTATTGAAATAAATTGAAATGCATCAGCAATGCATCAGCAATGCTTCAGGATCAGTTGATGGTATTAAGTTAGAAATTTCACCGTGTGTTGAAGGGGATGTTGAAAAAACAGGTAATATGTGAACAACTACTGCTGCTACAACTATTACTATTACACAAGCTAAAGGTATTAAGGTGAAACTTTCAAGGAATATTTAAGTGGATGCTGAACTAAATCAAAACGAACTATGATCATGTAGATTGTCTATAGGGTGACAAAGCAATATCACAATAACTACTTAATTTGTTAAGTTGTTAGACCTTTCAGGGTAAGTTGTGCAGGATTTTGAACTAGCCAGAGAACACTAAGTGTATACTTTTGATACTACTTCTACTGTTACTGTAACTAATGACACTAAGGGCATTAAACTGAAAAGTTTAGGGGTGTTTCACTTAAACGAAAAAACTATCCTCATGCAAGTATTAAAAGGGCATACAAGCAATATCATAGGTTTGCTGTTCTATCATAGCAAGTCACATCATTGATATTTTAAAGGAGCTAATTTGATTGGAAATACAAAGTTCTAGTACCCTTTTGAAGAGTCAAACGTGATTGGAGGGCAATCAGCCCTCCTCTTTAGTTCACAATTTTTCCAAACACTTCCAATCAAAATTCAAGATAGCCATTTTGTTCAGCATAGCTAAACGGTCTTGTAATTGTATCTCTAGGGCTATTGCGTAGGTCAACCACCCACAGCTATGGAATTAAATAAAAAAAGCACTGTGTGCTGATTGCCAATAATATATCTCAGCAGTATCCCGAGAACGACTGAAGGTATTATGTTCAAACTTTCGTATTCAGATTTTTAAAAGGGTGTATATTGTTAAAAATTGTTGAAAAATTTTCTTCAGCATACAAACAGTTGGCCAAACTATAAATTCTTAAAGAAAACTGAAAAGATTTAAACTATTGTTTTCTTTTTCTTTGAACAGACTATGTCAATATCAAACGAACAGAATGTAATTAACTCAATAAAACCAAAAATGAGCAAAAAATAAAGTCAAATAATCTACCAAGCGTAAAACTACCACAAATCAGCATCGATAAATAAATGAAACTCAACATAAACAGAAAGTATAATAAATAACTTAGTCAAAATTAAAACGAGCAGAAAATAACATGAGCAGGGCTCAAAGCCGCTATAATTTGCACTTTACTGAAAAAACAATTTTCAATGTTTTCACTTTTATAACTTTAATAAATCAAATATATTAACATTTTAAGGAATAAACATCAACATATGGATATTAAACTGAAAAGACACATTCATTTGTATTTTATTTTGCATTAACTAAAAAAAAACAAAAAAACTATGGATTGCCAGTTTAATTGACACATACAGATAATTATATCTTTAAGTTTTGATAATGTTTTATTTATGAAAGTAAAAAAAGTGAAACTTCAAAAATTTATTTTGTTTTCAGTAAAACGCAAATTATGTTCTGGTCTTGAGAAGGCACGGGGCTTATTAGCCCCACTCATGTTAGTTTCTGCTCGTTTTGAGTTTGACTCGTCTATTTATTGTAATTTCTGCTCGTTTTTAGTTTCATTTATTTATTGATGATGGTCTGTGGTAGTTTCACGCTTGGAAGATTATTTTACTTTATTTCTCCTGATTTTTGGCCAAATAGAGCTCTTTACTTTTCTTTGAAACGCTTGTTTTGTAGAAAAAGTTTTTTAAATTAATTTTTCTTCGTTTTTTTATTGACATAGTCTTTTTCATGGAACAAAAATAATATTTTATGTCTTTTCATTTTTTTTTCTATAGGAATCCACAGTTTGGGCTGCTATTTGTATGTTGGAGAAACTTTTACTTCAATTTTTAATCCTGACACAAACAGTAAATAAAACTTAATATCATTTCCAAAAGATTATATCTATACTCTGTGACAACCTGGATACACTTACACTCTTTTTATTTACTTAAATTGTAAGAGCAGAAGTAGTAATAATAGTAGCCCTAAAAGTTTCAACTTAATACCCCCAGTTTATTTTGGATATATTGCTAAGGAGTCTTATTGGCAACCATAAACACAATAGCTTTTCATTTAGCTTAAAGCAGCATTTAGTTCTAAAGTATAATGGGTCAGCTGCATAATTGTGGGGGGTTGACAAGCCCAATGTCCCTAAAGACATAGGTACTGGACCGTTCTACTATGCTGAACAAAATAGTGGTCTCAAACTTTTGACTGGATGTGTTTGGAAAATGAACGGGCTTGAGAGAATTGCTTGCCCTCCAATTTCTTGTACTCTTAAAAAGCGCATTAGAACTTTCAATTTTGAATCAAATTAGCTCCTTTACAAGTTTCAATAATATTTCTTGTAATTATAGAGTGCTGCTAATTATATTGCTTATAAGCTCTTTTAAAAACCTGCATGCATACAATTTTTTCGTTTAATTGGAACTCCTCCTAAACGTTCCCTAAATATTTCACCTTATTGCCCTTAGCGTCATTAGTTACAATAATTGTAGTAGTAGTATTAAAAGTATACACATAGTGCCTTCTGGCTAGTTCATAATCCCAGAAAACTTACCCTTAAAGGTCTAACTTAATAATATAAGTTGTTCTTCAGATATTGCTTTGTCCTCTTCTTGAAAGTCCACGTGCTAAGAGTTTGTTTGGTTTTAGTTCAACGTCCGCCTAAATATTCCTTAAAAGCTTTACCTTAATACCCCTAGCTTGCGCAGTTGCAATAGTTGTAGCAGCATTAGCAGCAGTATGTGCATAGCACCTATGTTTTCTTCAACATCCCCTTCAAATCATGCCGAAAGTTTTTGCTTAATACCGTCAACCATTCCTGATGTATTTCTGATGCAACTGCTTGAAAACCTGTGTGGGCATAGTGTGTTTCGACTTAGTTCCATACAGTTTCTATATATCCCAAATTTTTCACCTTAATATCCTTATTTTTAATACCAGTAGTAGTAGCAGTAGATGTACAATGAATTTTAGCAGCGAGCCTTAGTGGTAGTAGTACGAATAGAAGTAATAAGTAGTAGAAGTAGTAAGAAGTAGAAGTAGAAGTAGTAGTAATACGAGTGGAAGCAGTAGCATTAGGATGCAAGTATTTTCTTTTGGTTAGTTCAACATCCCTCACAACAAGCCCTGGTATTTTCAACTCTACACACTAAATTGTTCCTAAGATATTGCTGTTACACCCTTTTGACAACCTGAATACTGACGGCGTGTTGTGATTCAGTCCAGCTTCCCCCCCTCAAAATTTCTGAAAATTTCACCTTTATAGCCTTAAGCATGGTTGTAATAATAGTTACAATAGTAGTATTGATATTACTAGTAATAGTATTAGATAGTGGTAGTACTAATAGCATTAGTAGTATTAACTTATTGCCTTTTGGTCAGTAGAACATCCCCCTCATCAAGTCCTGGAAGTTTAAACTTAATACAATTAGCCATTGCTATGACATTGCTGATATGTCCTTTTGATAGCCTGTATCTTCATGTACTTCTTGAAATTTTCACCTCAATACTCTTAACCTTACAAGTAGTTGCAGTAGAAGTAGTAAGAGGAGTAGTAAATGTAGCAGTAACAGTAGCATTAGTAGAAGTTCAAACATGCATACCTTTCTCAATAACATATACTATGTGTAAACAATGAACGAATTGCCTAACTTACAGCCCTTGTCCTGAGGACTGTGGGGAGGTTAACATCTCTGAAGAGAATATTACTGGACCTTTCAAAAAGGCTGAATAACATAAATCTCTTAAAATTTCGATCGGATCTGTTCTGCAAAATGATGGGATTGGGGGGGGGGCTGATTCCCCTCCATTTATTTTTAACTCTTAAAAAGGGCACTAAAACTTCCGACTTCCAATCAACCAACTCCATCCGATTCAAAGTTTATACGACCACCCGTTCCATAAGAACCTTAAATGCCCCGGGGCATAACTTCAAACCCTTGCCCATGGGCTCTGGGGGATCGTGTCCATCCTAAAGACATTGTTGTATGCTTTTTGGACTATTGGTAACAAAATGACTATCTTGCAATTTCAATTGAATATATTTCGATAAAAGAGGATATCAGAAGGGGGGGCTAGTTGCTCTTTATTTATGTTTTAATCTTAAAAGGGAACTAGAACTATACACTTTCAATCAAATGAGCCTCTTCTAAAATTCACATGACCGCCCCTTCCATAAATACCCCTGAGGCATAATTTACAACCCTTACCCCCAGACTCTGAGGGATTCTGTCAACCCCAAAGGCCTCATTATATGACCTTTGGATTCTTTTTGAACAAATGGCTATCTCAAAATTTTTGTCGGATGCATTTGTGAAAAATAAGACGTGGGGGAGGCTGCCCGGATCACTTTGACTTAAAAAAAGGGCACTAGAACTTATGATTTCCAATCAAATGAGCCCCCTCCGCAGTTTTTACGCCCACGCCTTCCATATAAACCTTGCATACCGTTGGGGCATAACTAACAACCCTTGCGCTGAGGTCTGTGGGGGGTTGTCATCTTCAAATACATACTTTCCATACCTTTCAACTATGCTGAACAAAATGGTTATCTCAAAGTTTTGATTAGATGTATTTTGGGAATTGATGGGCGTGAGGGGATTGGTTGCCCCCATTCACTTTTTACTATCAAAAAAAGCACTAGCCCTTTCAATTTCCAATTGAATGAGCCTTTTTTGAAGTTTCTACGACAACAAATAACCATCTAAAATTTTTTATCAGATGCATTTTGGGAAAATACGAGGTGTGTGTGTTGGGGGGGGGGATCCACCCTCTGATCCCTCTGAATCTTAAAAAGGGCACTAGAACTTCTGATTACCAATCCAATAAGCCCCCTCTGAAGTTTATACGACCACCCTTTCTATATAAACCTTATATGCACCCAGGGCATAACTTACAACCCTTGCCCCGAGGTTTGTGGGGGGTTGTCATCCTCAAAGACCTAATTTCCAGACCTTTAAGATACGTTCAACAAAATGGCTATCTCAAAATTTGATTGGATGTATTTGGGAAAATGGTGGGCGTGGGAGGGGGGTTCGCTATCCTCCAATCACTTTCGATTATTAAAAATGGTACGAGCTCTTTCAATTCTCAGTCAAATGAGCCCTTTTCAAAGTTACGAAATGAGCCCTTTTTGAATTCTACGACCACTCCTTCGATACGAAGTACCCTGGTCTAAGACCAAAAAAAAAATAATAATAATACATTGTACCCATATCGCTCTTTACTTAGGCAGCGGTATTGCGCTGCCTATGATATCAGCTTATATCTTAGTTTTGTATCTACTTCGCCTAATTTTCATTGTCATGAAAATAGATAGTAAAACTTCCATTTTGTTTTTCTAAATGCATATTTATTTGAGAATTCATTTTAAAAAATTAAAGAAATAGTAATAATAGCACATTAGTGACCGACGCCTGAATACTAAATAATATTTTGTTTTATTCTGAAATTATTTAAAAAACAGTAAAACCAAAGCACAATTAATTTAAAATTTTAAAATAGGTGTAACTCGATCAATTTTCCAAAAACTCTTGCTTAGTTATGAGGTATTTAACTCCATCACAGCTAAAATATTCTTCTTACGAAATCAACTAATTTCTGTATCAACATTCTTCCTCTTTAAAAGCATTCATTTTCAGAAATATGTTATATTCTGATATTTTCGGACAAATTTATTTAAGGTCAGAATATTTAAGAAACATTTATTATATTACACGAAAACCTTTTTTGAACTTACTTTGAGCAAGCCACATATTCATTAATGTATTCTAGGAGCGAGGTGCAAAGAATTAAGGGGAGGTTGTATAATATAGTACATTACGAATTCTGTATAATATAGGCAAAGTTGTAAAAACTTTGATACTTTTAGGAGGAGAACTTGGATCCAAATATCCCCCTCCCCCAGTTGTATGTGCCCAGCTTAAGCTTGGCACAAACAAAAGAAGGTTTTTGAGACAACCATTAATTTTCTTTTCATTTTAGCTCCACCTTACCACACACGTCACACTGTGCTTCCCACTTCATGGAGCTTCCTGCCTGCCAAATATGAAATTCCATTAAAAGACGGGGATAAGCAGCAGAATTTGAAACACGTCGATCTCTCTCTAGCACCTTCCTATTACTTACCTCCTGTGGGATACCAGGTATATACTTTTTAGCTTCATTCACTATGTCTCGTTCACATAAACCTCATTCAAAATGATGTTTTGCTAATGCTGAGGTTTAGCTAACTCGGAGATCTAGCTAGCGTCAAGATTCTAGATAACGCCAGATCTGTTCACAACAAGATTTAGCTTGAGATTCTGGAGCTAACTAGAACCATCACTGAAATTCAATTTATTTGAATTATTTTAAAATTTATGTGAGGCCAGAGATCTTTGTCTATCAGAGAACTTTGTTGTATAAGAAAACACTGATTAAAATATATTTAGTTTTGCGACGAATTTCTTTTTTTAAGCAAGTTATTACTATTCTGAAGCGATATTTTGAATTGGTTCTATTCTGCCAGTTGTTAGGAGATTAAGACTTAACTATTAAATCTTAATTAGCTCGAATGGGCCAGTCGGATAAATTTTCTTTCCAATATCTCTGATTTTTAGCTGAAATCTAAACATTAGCTAAGTCTAAGTGTTAGGTAAGTTTGTTAGAAATGGACCTTTAGTTTTCTTTCAGTACAATACACGAAATTACAAATCCAAAATTTATTGGAATTATTTTAAAATTTATATGAGGCCAGAGAGCTTTGTCTATCAGAGAACTTTGATGTATAAGAAAATATTGATTAAATATATTGAATTTTGCGACGAATTTTTTTTTTTTAAAGCAATTTATTATTATTCTGAAGCGATATTTTGAAATGGTTCTATTCTGCCAGTTGTTAGGAGATTAATATTTAACTATTAAATCTTAATTACCTCGAATGGGCCAGTCGGATAAATTTTCTTTCCAATATCTCTGATTTTTAGCTCAAATCTAAACATTAGCAAAGTCTAAGTGTTAGGTAAGTTTGTTAGAAATGGAACTATAGTTTTCTTTCAGTATAATACACAAAATTAAATTTTAGTCTTTGTGTGAGTAGCACTGAAATATTTTTGTCTCAATGGTACGACTCCTCTACCTCCTATAAGGCTATTAGGGACCTGAAAATGAAGCTATATGTTTTTTTTTACTTTGGGGGAGGATTAGCTATAATTCCTTGTCGGATGGCTAAGATACTAATCAAATGGAGTTTTCGAATAAAAGATAACACATTATTTTGGAATAATGTGAATTTTGGAATCTTTCTACACTTTCTGTATATCTTTTCTTGTCATTTTGGGTGAAGGAGTTGAAGTCCATTGTCACCCTCCTTCTGTGAATGTTCTCACCATTAGAGGGGACTAGTGAAGCAAGTTTGAAATTTTATTTGTAACAGAGTGATAGGTTTCTTAAGGTGGCGGGGGTGTAAGTTAACAGATACGTCCAATCTTATGAGCTTGGTGGCCTTAGAGCACCTTTTTATTCCTTTATTTTAATTCATGAAGAGACCAAAAAGTCTGTCTGAAAATTGTAACAAAAACAATAATAACTAATAAGAAAACAATAGTAATTGAAAAACAACAATGAGAAAAATAGTTCAAAGTTTTTTGTTTTGGATATTTCAATTTCATTTAACCAGAAAAACTATCACTGTTGTAAAAATTAAAAAAGTTTTTCTGCTTAAAAAAAGAATTTAAAAATAGTACGTTGCTAAAAGGTAATTATAGTGCAAGACATGCTAAAAAACATCTCGTTTGCACAAGTATGGGTTCTAAACAAGTATAAAGACTAATATAAACCATAGTTAAAGATTTTCTATCAATCTTCTGCAATAGACACACAAATAAAAGATTAAAAAATAAACAAAAAATGACTTTTTCTCAGGTTAAATAATAAATGAGATATGAGCTCAGATAATTTTTATCCTTTTTGAAGTTTATAACCAATACTATTTTTTCTACGATTTTAGAAGGCTCAAAGATACTACGATAAAGTCAAACTTTATATAAGCTTAAAATGCCAACTTTGCTCGAAACATCTAGTCTATTTTTAAATCAAAATACCGAACAAAATCGAGAAGCAATATTGCTCAAATATGGTATAAATGCCAAATAGCAATCAAAAATTCGTTTCATGCTTAAGATATGTAAAGTAAAATAACTATTTTTTATATTTGTAGGGAAATAAGTGTTTTCCAAATTGAATAGAAAACCTTCTGTTCTTACACCTAAGAATGTTCTGACCTTTGATGTTTAAAAAAGTTAAAGCGATACTCAGTAATAATATAAGGATTTTCTTTTAACATTTTCATTCCCATATATCTTATTTATAAAAGAAAATTAATTTATCTTTCTAGGTTCCTTATTTTGACGGACGCTTTCCAGAAAGCGACGCAGAAAGTGCAATGTCGTCCATTAGTCCTAGATCCCGATCTACGGGACTTGATAAGAATATGAATAAACAGTAAGTAGATTTGTACCTTTAAGCAGATTCTTGATTGGTAAAAACAGTAAATAATAAGTAGAATTTCGTTAATTAAAGGTAGTATTGCTTGAATTTATCTTTGTACAAGTGCTTGTGGGCATAATCAGTATCTCACCCTGATTCAGATTTTGTAAGAAGCCCCACGAATCAAAACAGACTCATCTTTCTATTACGGAATGCCGGAAGTCCGTGACAGATAGTAAGATAAGATACATTCGTAAACTAAAACAAAATCCTAGAACGAATACAAAGCCCTAATACTCACAAAGCCCCTATGGAGAAGGTAGGCAAACTATTTAAATATTAACTCATAAAAAAATAGAAGGGGGGATGGTATCAGTATTTTATAGGAATTTATTCTGACTACTCAGCAAAAAACTAGAACGGAGCTGATGGCGTAATAATCGTAATATAGACAATAATAATAGTAATAGAGAAAAGGTTATAATAATAAACTATAAACAATAATACTAATGTTAGAGACAATGATAGTAATAATAATAATAATAGAGACAGTAATAATGATAATTATACAGTAATACAGTAATAGAAAGTAATAAGGAAAGTTACCGCATGATAATAATAAGCATAAAATTACATAGGACCCAACGATTTCTTAGAAGTCTTTGAAGCTACTAAAAGAGTGGCATTCTTGAGCCGAATCAGCTAGGAAATTTCATAGTGCCTGAGACGCTATAGGTTTTTTTTAGTTACCCTGTTTCCTCTCCACTCTGTGACATAATGCTCATACTACTTAAATTTACTTTAACACTAATGCCACCCACGAAGAAGATTACATTCTTTAACTACAATTTTAAACTTTGGGTAGGCAAAGATAATTGATTAAAACAAGATATACTACAACAAATTACCATACCGCAAAATAACCTTCCCTTTTTTCTGGGTACCCTTTCGTAATAAGGCACCCCTTCCACCGCAAAAATACATTAGTAATATATCCACAAATTATTTCTATGAAAATCTTGTTCTTAATCAAGTATAAAACATTAATTATCCTCACAACTTTCGCATAGCCCCATATCAATCCACAGGGGAGTAGAATGCTGGGTTCTTATAAACGCTTTAGACACCCCATTCTGATCTTCTTTAAAAAAAAAAAAATAATAAATAGACACACACACACAAATACATTACTGAATTCTTTATGACACACTTTTGGCTACTTGAATTTCAAACTAAAAAAAATAATTAAACAAAATGTTTATGTCATGGGAATTCCTTTTGGGGTCTCTTGAGTGAGGCGTGCCCCATGACATAGAATCAATCCAGGGGGTCAATGTTCTATCTATGACGCTATTTACGAGGCACACTTCACCAATTATTCATTGTGATTTATAGCGGTTGAGTCATGTAGACAAGTAAAATGTATTTGAAAGAGTACAACATTTTTCGAGGTCAATCAACTGATGCCGGATTCTCAAAGAGAAATGTCGATTACGTAGCAAAAAAAAAAAAAAAAAAGAAAGAAAAAAAAAAAAGACACACACACGCAAATACATTACTGAATTCTTTATGACACACTTTTGGCTACTTGAATTTCAAACTAAAAAGATAATTAAACTAAAATGTTTACTTTTTTTAAATTATCAAATTTTGATCAACTCATCCATTCGAAACATATTTTCTCTCTCTTTTCATATCCGACTCCCTCTCAAAAATTCCAAATAACTTCCAAACCAAGTGTATGTCAAAGGAATCCTCAGTTGCTTTTACCGTTTCTGCATTTCCCACCCATACATGCTAACACTTGCCACTAATAGACACAACGCATTATTGTTCGGTTTATCATCAGAACAGAAAGATAGCTTTGGAACATGGTATAGGATTAAACATTTATGGTGACTATGGGATTAGATATTAAATCTCACTACTGGAGTAAGCAGATTTGAAATAAAATGAGAGCTATGGAGATGGTTATTTGGGCACCCAGGTGCAAAAGATGAAGCAAATCTAACGGATCTTGGAAGAGCATTATGGAACTGAAGACAAGTAAAATGCATTTAAAAGAGTACAACATTTTTCGAGGTCAATCAACTGATGCCGGATTCTCAAAGAGAAATTTCGATTACGTAGCAAAAAAAAAAAAAAAAAAAAAAGACACACACACGCAAAAACATTACTGAATTCTTTATGACACACTTTTGGCTACTTGAATTTCAAACTAAAAAAAAATAATTAAACAAAATGTTTACTTTTTTTTAAATTATCAAATTTTGTTCAACTCATCCATTCCACACATATTTTCTCTCTCTTTTCATATCCGACCCCCTCTCAAAAATTTCACATAACTTCCAATTTAGCAATTAGTAGCAATTTAGTCTGTCACAAACGTTGATCCACTTGCATGTAGGCTAGTAATGTTCCATATTTTTGAAAAGCTAAATTAAAAAAAAAGAAAAACCAGACTAGATCTTTCATTATATTTAAAATAAAATTCGTATTATAAATATAGTGTTTATGCTCAAAATCTATGTTGTTCCAACTTTTCCCAAATTTTCTGTGACTTGTACTGGTAAACTTTATATACTATTGTAAACATAAAACAGTTTTCATAAATGTGCCTCTGAGGCTTTCAATTTTACGCTCCTTCTAATTTTTAATGAAACATATATATATATATATATATATATATATATATATATATATATATATATATATATATATATATATATATATATATATATATATATATATATATATAAATATATATATATATATATATATATATATATATAGATATATATAGATATATATATATATATATATATATATATATATATATATATATATATGTATATATATATATATATATATATATATATATATATATATATATATATATATATATATATATATATATATATATATATATATATATATAAGTAGTAATAGGGATAAAGGCACTGAATACACATGCACTTTTACAAGCCTGAGGCATGGATATGTGTGTGTATTTTCAAGTAATTGGGTTACCAGGGCCAGTTAGCTATTACTATGAACCCTACATGGCTTGGCAGACAGGTTTTCTATTGTGACACCCATTTTTTGGAGGTCAAACTCATGGATACATGTTTATTTTTTATTTTATTTTTTAAACTGGTATTTTTTCAATGAAGCCCATAACACATTGCAGAAACCCGTGAATGTAGGACTGAAAGTCCGTTCGTAGTATATCTGAATCCAATTACTAATCAAGTTAGTGTGACCGCCATTTTTTGATCTGGTTAGGTGGGTATAATCTGGTTTGGTTTATTATTGCGAGAGGATTACTCAATTTACATCTTAGTGTTAACCGGGCGATGATTTAGTCTAATTGCGTAGGTACTAAAGGAACATTTGAAGGTGGAGAAAAAAAGGGGTAATTAGTGATTGGATAATTTTAAAAAGAAATTGCGTAGGTACTAAAGGAACATTGAATATTTCTTCTGATTTTGTGTTTTCGCAGGAAAATAGCTTTTCTATATTAGGTAGTGACAGAGCTAGTTGATACTCGACATAAATCTCTTCATTTTTAGCCTAATTGTGTAGGTACTAAGGTAATATCGAAAATTTTTTATGATCTTTAGTGTTTTTGCAAAAAAATAAATGATCTCTAAGCAAACTTAGCCATAGCTAGTTGAAACTCTGCATAAATATCTTCATTTTTAATCTAAATGCGTAGGTACTTTAGGAACATTGAACATTTTTTCTGATTTTGTGTGACCACCCGGCGCCCCAATGGCTCCTGAGTCCCCCATTATAATACTTTTTAAGGCTTTTTTATATCTTTTTAGAACAAATTATAATCTTGGTGAATTATTTAGTTGAAACAGTTAGATACATTTTAAAAGATGAATTAAAAGAGCATTTTAGAAGAGGATTCGAAGGTGAAACTCTGTGGTCGCTATAAAGCACAAGTTCCATTTGAACAGTGTTGCGAGGTCCCTTACCACAGCCCCACATGGTTGTAACCCCCCACCGCAACCCCCCAGGTACTCTACCGGTCTCCAAGAGTCGCATGGCTACCCCAAGGCCCCCGGCGCCCCAAAGGGGCCTGAGTCCTCCATTATAATACTTTTTAAGTGTTTATTATATCTTTTCAGAGCAAATTATTATTTTAGGGAATTATTTCGGTGAAACAGTTAGAGACATTTTAAAAGATGACTTAAAAGATGATTTTAGAAGAGGATTTGAGGGTGAAACTCTGTGCTCGTTATAATACACAAGTTCCATTTGAACAGTGTTGTGAGGTCCATTACCACAACCCCAAAGGGCTCCGATCCCCCCCCCGCAATCCCGAAGGAAACCCCCGGTCCTCAAAGGTTCTCTGGGCTCCCAAAGGGCCCCCCCGGCGCCCCAATGGATCCTGAGTCCCCCATTATAATACTTTTTAAGGCTTTATTATATCTTTTCAGAACAAATTACTATTTTAGGGAATTATTTCGGTGAAACAGTTAGAGACATTTTAAAAGATGATTTAAAAGATGATTTTAGAAGAGGAGTTGAGGGTGACCCTTTATGATCGTTATAATACCCGAACTCTATCTGAACAATGTTTTGAGGCCCCCAACCACAATACCCCACGATTTTACTACCCCCACTTCACACCCGCATAAAGCCCCCGGTCCTCCAACGTTCCCTGGGCTCCCAAAGGGCACCCGGTTCCCCAATGGCTCCTGAGTCCCCCATTATAATACTTTTTAAGGCTTTTTTATATCTTTTCAGAACAAATTATTATTTTAGGGAATTATTTAGGTGAAACAGTTAGAGACATTTTAAAAGATGACTGAAAAGATCATTTTAGAAGAGGATTTGAGGGTGAAACTCTGTGGTCGTTATAATACACAAGTTCCATTTGAACAGTGTTGTGAGGTCCCTTACCACAACCCCAAAGGGCTCCGATCCCCCCCCCCCAACCCCCAAGGAAGCCCCCCGTCCACAAAGGTTATCTGGGCTCCCAAAAGGCCCCCCGCACCCCAAAGGCTCCAGAGTCCCCCATTATAATACTTTTTTAGGCTTTATTATATCTTTTCAGAACAAATTATTAATTTAGGGACTTATTTCGGTGAAACAGTTAAAGACATTTTAAAAGATTATTTAAAAGATGATTTTAGAAGAGGATTTGAGGGTGAAACTCGGTGGTCATTATAATACACAAGTTCCATTTGAATAGTGGTGTGAGGTGTCCTACATCAACCCCTAAGGGCTCCAACCCCCCACCCCCCACCCATGTATTATCGTAGTTACTCTGTGGTCGTTATAATAAACCACTTACGATTGAAAACTGTTGTCAGGTCCCTTACCACAACCCCCAGCGGTGCCCAACCCCCCCCCCCCAACCCCAAGGAAACCCCCCGGCCGCCAAGGTTCTCTGGGCTCCCCAAGGGCCCCCGGCCCCCCCAAGGCTCCTGAGTCCCCTATTATAATACTTTTTAAGACTTTATTATATCTTTTCAGAACAAATTATTATTTTAGGGAATTATTTCGGTGAAACAGTTAGAGACATTTTAAAAGATGATTTAAAAGATGATTTTAGAAGTGGATTTGAGGGTGAAACTCTGTGGTCGTTATAATAAACAAGTTCCATTTGAACAGTGTTGTCAGGTCCCTTACCACAACCCCAAAGGGCTCCGATCCCCCCACCCCAACTCCGAAGGAAACCCCCGGTCCTCAAAGGTTCTCTGGGCTCCCAAAGGGCCCCTGGTGCCCCAATGGCTCCTGAGTCCCCCATTATAATACCTTTTAAGGCTTTATTATATCTTTTCAGAACAAATTATTATTTTAGGGAATTATTTCGGTGAAACAGTTAGACATTTTAAAAGATGATTTAATAGATGATTTAGAAGAGGATTTGAGGGTGAAACTCGATGGTCGTTATAATACACGAATTCTATTTGAACAGTGTTGTGAGGTCCCCTACCACAACCCCAAAGGGCTCCGATACCCCCCCCCCAACCCCGAAGGGACCCCCCCGTCCTCAAAGGTTCTCTGGGCTCCCAAAGGGCCCCGGAGCCCCAATGGCTCCTGAACCCCCATTATAATACTTGTTAAGGCTTTATTATATCTTTTCAGAACAAATTATTATTTTAGGGAATTATTTCGGTGAAACAGTTAGAGACATTTTAAAAGATGATTTTAGAAGAGGATTTGAGGGTGAAACTCGGTGGTCGTTATAATACACTTGTTCCATTTGAACAGTGTTGTGAGGCCCCTACCACAACCCCAAAGGTGAAACTTAAGTCCATTTTTGGTTCGAAAAATAAAACTATTTCTGTAAAATCTGAGCTAATAAGGGTTTTTGACTGTAAACTCTAGTTTGTTGAAAGAAAATTATGGAAAATACAATTCTCTGGTTCAAATGTGAAACTTAAGTCCTTTTTTGGATTGAAAAATAAACTATATCCGTAAAATCTGAACTAATAATTCAATATTTTTTTCATAAAAACAAACTGTTTTTTTTTTTAACTTCGAAATTTTTCAACTTTATTTATTTTTTTCTTTTTGTATGTACTTTAAAATGTCAAAGTATACTTATGACTCAAAAAATCGCGCTCTCTGTGTTTTCAAAGGAATGACATTGCACCCTCACCTATATTCTCTCATTAAATATCGTCATTAGCTAAGCAAACCCATGCTTTAATTTAGCATTTTTTACATAATACAACATTAGGAGCAAAAGACCTATCTTTTAAAAAAGAAAGTGAAGATACTGCTGTTAAAAAAGAAAGTGAAGTTATCTTTTAAAAGGACAGTCAAGAGAGAATATGGTGAACTATATTATGCAACAGATTCAAAATATCCCAAGTTAATCATTGATATTAATAATGTATCATAATATATTTTTGTAGTAATATTCTACATAGCATTGTTTTATAAAAAATATTACATTGCTTTGTGTTCATTATTTTTTAGAGTAAGCTAGCATATCAAGCGTTTAGAATGCATATTAAAACATCGGAGATGTAGGAAAAGGAATTTGCGTACATCTATTGTCAGACACACTATTTCCGTAAAATCTGAGCTATTAATTGTTTTTGACCGTAAACTCTAGTTTTTTGTAAGAAAATTATGGAAATACAATTCTCTGGTTCAAATGTGGAACTTAAGTCTATTTTTGGATCGAAAAATAAAACTATTTCCATAAAATCTGAGCTAGTAAGGCTTTTTCGACCTTAAACTCTAGTTTCTTGTAAGAAAATTATGTAAAATACAATTCTCTGGTTCAAATATGAAACTTAGTTCATTCTCTGGTTCAAATGTAGAAAAAACCGTGTGGGTGAATTGAAATAAATAAAAATTAACAAGAAATGACTGAAAAGTGTTATTCTTTGGTTCAAATGTAGAAAAAACCAGTGTGAGTGCGTCGAAATAGAAAATTTTTTTAACAGGAAATGACTGAGAAGTGTTTTGGAAGAGATGGCTTGATTGACAAAAGGATGTATCATCAAAGTTATAGTGGAGGATGACAATGTCTTCAAAGTCAAGGCTATAAGAAAAAAAAGTTCCGAATATTTTTGTCGGTTTGTAGTTTACGCACTAATATCAATATCAGTAATGATCCTATTTGAACTTTCTCCAACTTGATCAAATTGGTCTCCAAATGGTTCTTGCTAAAAAAATAGTTTGGGACAAGAAAAAAAAACTAAAATAATGTTATTAAATCATTTTCAACACTCAGTGTAGTTTTTTTTTTGTGTGTGTATGTTTTTATGTGTGTATGGGTTAGTTGTGTGTATGTGTTTGGGTGGGTTAGTTTTTTCTTGTGTGTGTAAGTTTTTTTTTATGTGTGTGTTTAAAATTTTTGTGTGTGTGTGTGTGAGTTTTTATGTGTGGGTGAGTTTTTTTTGTGTGTGTGTAAGTGTTTTTTTTTGTGTGTGTGTAATTTTTTGTGTGTGTGTGTGTAATTGTATATGTATGTGTTATTTTTTGTGTGCGTGCATATTTTTGTGTGTGTGTGTATTTTTTTGTTGGAGTTTTATTGTTTGTGTGTTTTCTTGTTTTTGTGTGTGTGTGTGTAAGTTGTGTGTGTGTGTGTGTGTGTAATTATGTATGTGTGTGTGTGTAAGTTTCTGTGTGTGTTTTTTGACCATAAACTCTAGTTTCCTATAAGAAAATTATGGAAAATACAATTCTATCGTTCAAATGTGAAACTTAGTTCCATTCTCTGGTTCAAATGTAGAAAAAACCCGTGTGGGTGAGTTGAAATAAAAAAAAATTAACAAGAAATGACTGAAAAGTGTTTTGGGGGAGATGGTTCTATTGAGAGAAGGATGTATTAGTGAAGTTATAGTGGAGGGCGACAAAGTCTTCAAAGTCAAGGCTATAAGAAAAAAAAGTGCTGGATATTTTTGTAAGTTTTTAGTTTACGCACTAATATCATATCAGTAACGATTCGAGGATGTTTCCCCATTTATCGATAATCAGGCAATTTTCTCAAGCTCTTGGTCGGAAATAGAGGCTGTTTCCAAAGATTTAGAATAAGAAAAAAAATTGTCAGGTGTGGGACTCGAGCCCACGACCCCATATGGGGACCAGATCTTGAGTCTAGCGCCTTAACCACTCGGCCAACCTGACTTGTAAACAATTCCTGATCATATTCATATTGTAATTCAGTTTCATTCTGTATGTGTCGTCTTACTATGTGTGTTGTCTCTGTGTGTGTGTCGTCTCTCTCATGAACTTCGAAAAACTCTGGAATTTCAATGAAAGAAATTCAAAATGAACTATGAAAATCAACAGAATATATCTTTGACAAGGTAAGCACAAAAAGTCAAGTTTTGATGTTAGTGGTGTCAGTCAAAAGCTATGACCTTGAGAAAAGAGCTTGAAAAAATTGCCTGATTATCGAAAAATGGGGGAAACATCCTCCAAAGGTCGACAGGAATGCTCCCCTCCAGCGCTTTCTCTGATATGTTGAATAAAATATGCAAAGTCGACAGAGCTTTATTTCATTTTTTTTAAGGTTAACGTAGACGAGGTTACGTGCGCGCACGTAACCTCGTCTAAATTAACCTTAAAAAAATTGAACGTGACAATAG
>NC_142806.1:22681759-22710180 GCF_049724085.1 Artemia sp. Qi Xiang Cuo
TCTTTAATTTCCAATTGAATGAACCTGTTTTGAAGTTTCTACGACAACGCCTTCTATAAAAACCTTATATGCCCCCAGGGCATAACTTAAAACCCTTGCCCTGAGGGTTGTGGGGGGTATCCTCCTCAAAAATATATTTTTTATCAGGAAATCAACTACGCTGAACAAAATGGCTATCTCAAAATTATGATTTGCTGTGTTGGGGGAAATGATGGGCGTGGGGGGGGGGCTAGTTGCCCTCCAATCATTTTTGACTATTAAAAAGGGCACAAGAACTCTCAATTTCCAATTAAATAAGCCCCCTTTGAAGCTTCTACGACCCCTTACATACGAAGTGCCTCTGGGAAGAAAAATAAATAATTATAAAACATTCGAGCCGTATGGCCTTTACTATAGGCAACACTACAGCGTTGCCTCTGACAAAAAATCATATTAATTTTACAATTTTAACACCGATATAATACAAAATTCTTCAATTATCATAGATTGACAGGTAATCATGCAGAGGGAGGTGGGTTTTGGATATTTGACCCCTTAAAATCCTGCAATTCTCAATATTGATCACATAATATCTTATATTTTACAAATAATTAGACCACTGTCGGCAATCTCTATATAAAATGTTCCTATTATATATACAATGTTTTATATATAAAATGTGTTATATCTATATCTATATAAATGTGTTATATCTATAATATATATTAAATGTGTTATATATGTTAATATGTTATATATGTTATATCATATCTATATAAATTGTGTTCTATATAAAATTCTATATAAAATTCTATATAAAATGTTGTTTTTGCTTTATTGGATTAATTATTTGAATCAGGTGCAGCATTTACATGCAAATTTGACTCCAATTTATGTATCTATTAAATAAATAAAAATTTGTTTCAACTAAAAGTAAGAAGAGACATTAAAACTTAAAACGAACAGAAATTATTCTGCATATAGAAGGGGCGTTCCCCTCCCCAACGCCTCGCTCTTTATGCTAAAGATTTTTGTTATCTTTCAGAGGACGTGTGAGTAAGAGTCAAACTTCAGCGCACCGAGCCAGGCGTTTAGGAGGGACAAGCTCCTTTCATATAAGGAATAATTTATGTTCATTTTAAGTTTTAATGTCACTCCTTACTTTCAGTTAAAAAACTCATTTTATTCTATTTAATTTTTGAAAGTTTTTTAACTAATCCAGGTTCGACTTTGTCTAACCGTACATTAAAAGTTAAAAAAAAGTTTGAATATTATTTTTGGGCAGATTTATTTAGAAAAGTCACGCCCTCTCCAATACCTTGGTCTTTAATTGTTAGTACTTTTAAAAAAGCTTTCTATTTTAATTAAACTGCCCACGTGTTTCTGTAGCCACATTTAAAAAATTGGGGAAAACAGTCACGCTTAGCGCAAAGAGCAATTTATTGAAAGGGGGGCAACCCTTCATACATGGAAAAAATTATGTTCGTTTTAAGTTTTAATGTTGCTCCTTGATTGTTTATTCATTTAATTTCTGTTTTTTTTTAAACAATGCTGTGAAATCCAGCATGGAAATCCCCCCTGGACATATCCTCCCCTGTAAGCCACGCCCTCCCACCCCCACCCAGAATAAATCCCAACTTAAAACGTCTTTATATTTCCACTGGGTCCATACGATCACCCCAGGGGAAAAAAAAAACAAATAAACACGCATCCGTGATCTTTCTTCTGGCAAAAATGCAAAATTCCACACTTTGCAAATAGGAGCTTGAAACCTCTACAGTGGGGTTCTCTGATATGCTGAATCTGATGTTGTGATTTTCATTAAGGTTCTATGACTTTTAGTGGGTGGTATAACTACATTTTTCTTATGCTAATAGTTTCTTATGGGCAACTTTACGGTTAATAAATTTTATGGAAATGGAACTGTTATGAAAATTAAATTCTTTTTGTATGTATATCGTTAATCAATATTTTTCGAATTCTATTGACAAGACTGAACTTCATTAACATGAACGTCTTGAGTATTGGAAAACGTTGCACGTGAGAGATTGCACCCATTGATGATTTCCCACGGGGAATTTGTACTCATGGAGCATAGCAAGCACGGATGAGAGGATCCACGGAAGATTAGCCTACATTGAAGTCCCAAGGGGTGTAAACTGCTAAATTTGAAGTCTTCACAAGTAGTAATTTTACATGTCTATAATAGTCTACGTATTTTTATATTTTATTGGTACAACATTAAATTTTTGTACTTTTAGTAATTATTATTTTAGGATTCTAATTTATAAATATTAAAAAAAATAGAAATGTTTATTAAAAAAAATAAGATAAAATAAAATCTTCTGTGGGAGACGAGGGAGGGGGGATAAGATCTAATGACGACACACGTACTTTCATCTTATGGGTTAAACAATGCATGTCAGTAGACATGTGATTACTATTAAAGAATAGTATTAAAGCTACAAGGAGCATTTAACTTAACACTGTGAAAAAAGTGACGTGTGCTACTTCACTTTTGATAGGCCGCATCCTAGGAGTTTCCTATTTTATGCGCCAGAAATGTATTTTTTTAAGAGATGGCATTAGCCGTACTACGTGCATGAAATTTTAACTGGTGACACCTGCAAGGAAGTGTTGTATGTTACCTTGTATTTTAGTACATGTGTTCACTATAGTGAAAACAAGTTTTTCTTATTATTTTTTATAAAGTATTTATTTTCTGTCATGTTATTTGTAAGTGCGTGTTAACAAAAAGTTGTATAATAGGATATGCACAGGCTGGTTTCGACACTTTAACAATAGTGAGTTTAATCTTGACGCAGTGTCGGATCCTGGGGGGCGAGGGTGGCACCCCCTCCCTAACTTCTTAGCAATGAGGTTCCTTTTCCTACTTACCTACATTTTGCTGTATTTAAAATTGCTCATCGCCATATTTTTTCGGATAAATTGGTGCGCCCCCCCCCCTAAGAAAAAACTCCGGGATCCGCCCCAGTGGTGACGACAAAGAGCGTGCGGAATCAAAAAAACAAGTTTGATAACATATAGGGGGAGGATCTTCTTGATGCAGTTCCCTCTCAGATTCTCGAATAAATGGTATAACTAAGACCAGGATAGGAGAAAATACTTTTAAAAATTGGGAAATCTGTGTGAATTATTAATTATTATTATTATTGGGATCAAAGCCTTGGGTCCTCAAATTTTGTTCGCATTTAAAAAAAAAGCAAGAACTAATACGAGGTCCTTTAACTTTTTTTCATTTTAATATACAAGGGCTCTCAATCAAGGTTTAGAAAACTTATTAATTTTGAAAAGGAATTTTCTTATTTTCATTGTTTATTCACAGTAACACCGCTGTTTCATGAAAAATGAAACTCACTGTCCAAAAGATGGGAAGTGACTGAATGGTGAAGCCAGATCTATTATGAATCGATGCTGGAAATATTAAATGAGATAAATAAAGGAATTATGGTAATTTCAGTGAGAAATGTTCTGGCTGTATTTCAGTAGAGAGAGAAATCATTGAAGCAAATTAGTATATCTCGAATTGAAAAAAAAAGGTTTTTATAACTAATTAATTATATGAATTTTTTCGTCATTATTTTAAAGAAAACCACAATCTTTACGTTTTTATTTGTTAATTTTCATTCTGTTTGTTCTTAAAACCAGTTTTACCATGGTTTAGTTGGATGATTTTTTTTTGCAAATTAGTTCTAAAACTCAAATTTTTCTGGAAAGAACGAATTTGTTCACAAAACCAGTTTTAACATGCTTTAGTTGACTTGTTTTCTTGCCAATTCGTTCTTAAAACGCAAATTTGTCCCTGGAAGCCGGTTCTTCACCTTTTAATTGGCTGATTTTCTTGGTTGTCATTTTGGAAAAGCGTAAATTTGTTCACAAAACAAGTTTTGCAATGCTTTAATTGGCGGCTTTTGTTGCCAATTTGTCCTCAAAACGCCGATTCATCACTGAAAGCCAAGTATCTCACCTTTTGGCTGACTTTCTTATTGATGGTTAAAACATTTATGAGAACACAGAGACTTAGGGGTACGTAAAGACAGCATATAAATGGTACATACATAAACTTTAGTACAATGGTAAACATACATGGTAAACTATGGTAAACATGGTAAACATGGTAAACAATGGTAAACTATACAATGGTAAACATATAGTTTATGTTATATAACATAAACTTTATTTATATAAAGCTCTGCGAGCATTCAGAATCATTATGATTTTAAATAAAAGCATCAAATCGACATTATAGTACTTTTATTGGCTCAATCACTTTTCTGAGATTATGAATAATAAAGAAAATGTAAACACTAAAATTAAACACTTGATTGCTTATGTGCCATAGCATCAGAATACAAAAGTATTTAATCAGCCCACTCAATATAATATAAGAACATGCCAAGGCTTACATTTTATTACAAAAACGGAACTGACAAGAAATAAAATGCTAATCATAGTCGACCTAGTAGTATTGAAAAGATTCTACATACTAATGTGGACTTAGTATACAGCAATGTGTCTGGCGTATTTGTTTTCCTTGGCCACTTAACACAGAAGTCAGGGTCGTCGAAACTTAGGAAGAGACTCATTCACTGAGAAATTATTAGTTCTAGTGGCCTTTTAAGGTTACTTGTTAATTCGGGATAAATCTTACATAATATAATTTTACATTAGAATAGTTATAGAAGATAGGAATAAAATATTAAACCTGAGACTAAATATTAAAGTGGATGGTCAAGAAGCCTTCCCGTCCGCTTAAATGACTACTTTCAATCACTCATCATATGTCACTTGCAATATCAGTTTTTAAAACTAAATGTATATGCAAAAGCAAGTCTGTAGCTTTAATTGAGACCACAAGCCTTTAAACCACTGTAAGCCACATAAGCCACTATAATTTCTAATGCTTCTTCCACTTCTTCTTTGAATAGTGAAAATGATTTAAAACAGTGTTTTAAGCAGTCAAATGCATTGTGGTGTTTTGAGTAAATTTTAGAATTTGGTGGCGAGAAAAGAAGTTATCTCTTTTGTATGAAAAGTTTTTCCTTTTACCCAGTTCCGGCATTTGTGTTTACCAGTCTTAAAGAAACACTTTGTTTTCAATTCTTATGGATTGAGTAAAATTTATTAACGATTTACTAAGGTCAAATGACAGCAATAGAAACAGAAGATTTTTTTTGTTGAAAGACAGATACATGATAGGCCATATCACTTCATTTAAAGCAAAAAAAGGTTTTCGACTACTGTTCTCTGAATTTAAGTATTTAAAAAAGTCTATAAATATATATCAATTTAATAATATATAATCGTGACCCATGAAAATAATAAAATAACTTAATTGAAATAATATATAAAGTTATTAATAATAGACGAATAGATGTCATATGTAGTGAGTTAAGATGACACAGTCCGTCTTTATTAGAATAGATAAGAAGATGGCATTCCCGAACTCAATTTATTTACGTCACGTTAGGGGTCACAGTCTAGTAGTTGTATTTCTTTGCAGAGGTCATAGGAATGAGTATAACCACTTTGTGCGTGATAGTGTCATCCTTAGAATCTGTGATATATCTTTCGTAGATACGATTAATTTTCCAGGACATGACATCATAAAAGAAGTAAATACTTATAAAGCTGGATATTTTTACATCCTAGATCCTATACAGGAACACCAATAAAAAAAAATATGAATAAAACGGTAATAATTTTTGTATTAACTTGCAAAAAAAAAATGGTAATTTCTAACATAACAGTGGGAGGATTGTTTTCTTTTAATTAAAACAAAAAAGATATTTGTACTCTTGCAGTATATTGGCCTTTCTAAGAAGTCAATTTTGTTTGATGCTAATGAAATAAAATAAAATAGGATGAATCTATAACAGTTTAGAAACAAATTTGGGATATATATTTGCACATTAGGGTAAGGGTTTAAACATAGCATATATTAAATACGTAACCTAACCAAGGTACCTCCCCCCTCTAAACCCCCCAAAACCACCGTTTAAATAGAGGATCCCGATTGAGTCCCCCATGAAGAATTCGTTATACAAAAGCAGCGATCGTCATATCGTTGCTGGGTTTGTGTGTATACCTAGGGTTTTTCGTGACTTGTTTACATGTAAAGGACCATATAATTCACTAGTATCTATCTTTTTTCCGAACTATATAGTGTGATCGAAAGTGGGGGTGGTGGGTTCAAATACATGTCATATTTTGTGAAGAGCAAACCCTATTGCTGCAGCACGAGCTTCACTGTGGTACTGATCGACACACGCTTAAGAGTACTCGACACATAAAAACACCTAGATAGAAGACCTGTCGAGAGATAAATTATTTTAATTTAAAACGTATTTAACAATTTTAATTTTTATTTAAACAAATTAACTCGGTTACATAGTGGTACCTATTTGTGGCACGTTGTTAACAATAGGTTACGCGAGGTAACAATAGGTTACAACAATTGGTTAACAATAGTTACCTATAGTTACCTATTGTTACTAAACACGCTGTCCAGATTATAGTTAATTATAAACACTGGTCAATATTGTTTAGATATACGTCGGCATTAAAATTTAAAGGCAACCTCCCGGTTTCCTCCCTAGACTCCGCTAAACACAGCAGTCGGTCAACATGAAAAGTGTTGTGGTCAAAATGAAAGGGACTACCGTTGTAAAACAACCTTAAATGGAGGATTTAATCCCTCCATTTTGAAAACCTAAGAAATTATTTTTTAGACTGTGTATCACTGATATCTCTTTTACTTTATTTCTCCGGGACTAACAAGTCACTGGAACATCTTACACAGATATTTAAGGACAAATTTTAATCATAAATCTTATATACGTGATAGTTTGTGAATACTCATCTTGCTGGTACCATTGTAAAGGGCTATATAAAAGAAAAAATGACACTTTTTCGTTCCATTTCTGGTATGTAAAGTCTTGAACGCAAATAAAGTATACCATTAAGATTACCATGGTAAAAAAAAACCCTAAACCAGATAGTTCCAATATATTTAATACATCCCTTCTTAGTCTTCTTAGTAAATGTAAACTAAAAAATTTAATTTGAAAAAAATTGGCAAATGAAGAAAACTGCATTTAGTTTTTTTTTTTTTTTAAGGAATAATAACGGTTATTTATATATACCTAAGCAGAAAAAGTTGATTATTATTATATTTTTCTATTCTCCAGCACTGTCGGGCCACTTGTGTGTCGGAGAGAGCTATTTAAGAGGTCATTTGAAAGGTAAATCTCCTTCAAAAAAATTTTAAGGATAATCAATCAATTAAACTAAAATCACTAATTTTTATAGTAGTTTTTCAAGGGTAGTAAGTACAATTACAATAAAAATTATTTAAATTTACTAAATTTAATTATTTAAATTTAAATTATTGAAATTTAATAAATTTACTATGAAAATTAGCATGTTTACTATTAACATTAATAACTTTACGACAAAATTTAGAGATGCTCCTGAATTCGTTTAAATATTGCTGTTACATTCAAATAAATTCCGCAGATTTGGGTTATTTTGTTAAATATAAATAAAATGTGTTTTCCAAGGCTTCGCAACGTTTGCACATTTTCAAATAAAAGCGAAAAACTTCAGGATTCAAGGTACCAATCTGTACTAAAACCACTAAAAAAAATTCCAGCAGAGCTAATTTCAAATTTAATAGCCCATCTAATGCTTTAATTATTTTATTTTATGTGAACCGTGACTACATATTTGTTGATGTTCACAACCATTTCAATAGAAATATTATAACGATTTTCAATTTAAAACCCACTTGGCTCATAAGTACTGCTTACGTCTGCAAATCTCTAGTGATTTTGAACATAATGACTGGCAAAATTTTCAATACAGAACTCCCTGAACTTACTCATAAATGAATCAAACAGAAAAATGGAATATCCATAGTTCTCTAGTTTATTTTATATTAACCAGTGTAGCAATATTTTAGTAAATATAATAATTATTTGCTTTGAATTATAAAATTTTAACAAAATTTTACTGATTATTTTTTTAAATATATTATTTTGATTATTACAAAGAAAAATTACGAAACTGATAATCTGTTTGTTCCATATTGACTAAATTTATTGCAAATCTGTTTAACTAAGGACATAGCAGTTATAAAGGTCTTTTTATAAAGTTACGACAAGCTTAAGGTTAATGGCAATACTTATTTTTTGGGAGATAAAATTAAAAAAAAAGTTGAGGTTAAAAAGTTTGCGATATATTTGAGCTACAGCATACCAAAAAATACACTAATTAAACGAACTGTATACTTTTATAGGATTAAAAGGTATGTACATTCTAGATTGTATTGTTAAGCTTCAAAATTCCGTCTATAATTCTTGGCAAAAGAAATTTATGGTTTTTCGCGAGTTTACAGGTGTTTTGACGTACCCCAAAAATTGTCCTATGAAAGCTCTTCTGGGGGACTCATACTATCTAAATATGGGTATTTGGCTTCCCAAACTCTCGCTCTAACAGGGGACCTAAAAAAATAACAACTTAAACAGATTCCTTTTAAGGAGTTCCCAAGAGAAATATAAGCTACATTATTTTGTGTAAATTTATGTCTACCTATAAAACTTTTTTGACTCTAAAACTTTTTGTTCTTGTTTGTGACTTACAAATTTCGCACAACTGAACCAGCCAGATATTGCCTTCTTTTTGTAAATCAAGATTTGACATGGCAACAATGGGTAAAATAAATACAAATGGGTACAAATAGCTGGGATATTTGGTTTAACTTCTGATGAACGCTCAAGGATTAATATAATTGGCTTCAGAAACAAAACATTACAAAAATAAACCAAAGGCGTTAATGCATACTTTATAAAGGGGAGTTTTAAGCCAAACTTCACTCTTCTTCGCTTTGGTACATTTGAACCGGATAAAAGAGTTTCCTAATGAAAAATTCCCATTTAATACGTTCGATAATCACTTAAGATTTGGAGAGAAAAGCGCCACTTGTGAACAGAAATGAGTTTCGTATTGAAGATCGTTGAATATTTATATTAAAAGTTGTGTGAATTACACATCGACGAATCTGAGTCACGTACCATATAAAAGAAAATAAAGAAAGCGTCAGATTGTTTTACTATGATTTTAGATTTGCTTTCCTGAGTTTGGTATAATATAAAAGTCGAATTTAATGAGCCTGGAAAACATAAGTAAATTCATGAATAAAATTTTAGTTTAGTTTTGTTGCAATTACCATGCAAATAACTTTACATTAAGCTTGGCATAATGAGATTTGCTTGAGCCGTATTTTCCTACCAAACTACCAGGCCGTCCAATGTTAAAACACGCGTATATATATGAAAAGTCCCTTTCCAAGTTAGATATACCACTGAATTCAATTCAAAGGGGTGAATCAAATGGTATATGCAAAAATGTCTTAAAAAATCCTCTTTAAATATTTTTCTCGCAAAAACATGTATCTGCACCATTTTGCCCCGTTTGTCAAAGCTGAAATATCGGCGTTTAGCAGTCTCAGCGAATTTTTCCATGTATTTTAATAGCATAATTGGAGAGAATAATATCTAAAACCAATCCTAACAACTTTTCACTTCAATCCTGTGTCTAGTGTGGCGCAATGGGTGGGAAAAGTGCCATAAAACTTGAGAAACTTTGAAGGATATTTTCTCAGAACAATAAAAAGTGTATATACGCGCTTTTACATTTGGCCTTAGAGATAAAAACCACTTTTTCCAATTATTTCTGCAATAAGAGTAGAACTGTCACCCTCAGCACACATTGGTGGCTTATTCAAATACATTCCGAAGAACGAAGAGAAATTAGCGGGTTAAATTCGCTCCACTCTCTTACCATAAATCTGAAGGAGCTCCCGCTGAAAGTTAGAATATTTAAGGCAAAAATGCACTCCTTGAGGTGTCGGGAACCAACACATCAACAAAAATATCAGCTGACACCCCCTATAATAGCTGCTGTGCAACTATTCCAGAGTCAGTCTTGCTTTAAAGGGGTACTTGGAGAAATTTGAAGAAGGTAACCTGGAAAGGTCTGCATAAGTAAAGGATGGTCGGTCAACAGCCTGCCACTGCGCACTGCACTTCCTGACTATAGGGCCATGAAACAGAGATCAACACCTCTGGCTTTGACTGTGATGTCAGGTGCTGCTTATTTTTTTTACTTTACTTTTGCCTATAGACTTCTAGACATAAATTAATGAGGCTTAAAAAGAGAAACTCGTTCAAATGAACTTAAAATAATTATCCATAACAGTCGTTTACTCTGTATGGATTGGATGTATATTTTTTCCATTGAAAATGCAAAAAAAAATATATATTTCAAAGAAAATACCAGAAAAGATACTTTTTCAACTTGGGGGGGGGGGGGGTGGTGGTAAAAATCTAGTGTCAGAAAATACCATCTACCCACTCCAATTGAGTAAAACTAGAGTGATTATCCTTAGACTTTAGACACGCTTGTGCCTCCAGAAGCACCGAGGGCATCAACAAAGAGGCACCAGTCTTTCTGCTGGTTTGCTTCTCCCAGCATTATTGGTTTGACGTAAACAGGTTACGTAGAATCGTCTGGTACATTTGTCACAAGGGGTTTCTTGGTCTACCTCTGTGGCTTGAACTTATCGATTATCATTGGGGCACTGCATTCGATAGTCGAAGATTTATCTCCATCTGTGATTTGTTATGGCATCCGTTTCAAGAGGTTGGACCTTCTTGTTGCAGATGAAGTGATTAGATTATTTGCTTCTAATGGATTTGGAGGATTCTTCTTAGATCTACGATCTTGAAAGTGAGTATTCTTTTATCTTGTGTCATATTGTATTTCAGGTACCAGATTACGGCTGCTAAAAGTAGAAGTTTTATAACGTTGCTATTGAAAGTCATATTTTCAGCCGTAGAGAGAAGCTTTGGGATGGCCAAACTTTCCATAGTATATTCAAGGCTCAATTAATTCTACCAGCTCTTGTGAGTAATTCTTTTGCAGTCGATCCAGTTCTGTCCATTATGCTTCCAATGTATTTGAAATAGACGACTTGCTCAAAATGTTGATCTCCACATTTTGTGCTGCAGGACAAGTCTATAGCAGCCATGCATTTAATTTTCTCAGTATTTTGTTTCAGGGCGAATTGTAAAATATAAAATTTTTAGGATAATTGACATTGCTGCCCATGTATTCATGTGTTAAGCTGAATCTCTGTAGTTTAGGGTTGTAATTCTGTTATAATTATGTTTTATTAAGCCATGTTTTCCAGATAAAGGATGACAGATTGCCAAACATTTTGCTTTTTGGTCAGCCATATGGGGCCAAACAAAAATTAAGTCATCCGGAAAGGGTGGGGTTACGTCATAAGAAAAAAAAATGGAACTTCGTGGAAGGAGATAAAGAGTAAATCTCTTGCGAATCTTATAAAAACTGATTTGACTTCTCATTGAGAAGTCAAATAGAACTTTCTGGAATGCTCCTTTAAAGAATATAGACATATCACAGTAAATAATTTAGCAAATGTTTTAGACTATATTAGTGACTGTCATGTCAATAGCCAAAAAAGGAGAATACGCTTCAAGCTATCTAAAGGAGGACACAGAATGCCAGGTGAACTGACTCTTTACATATTTGATTTAATTAGCGACGATGACCAAACTGCCTTTCCATCATAAACAATACGCAGAACAATAGGGAAATTTTTATATAAGACAGTGGAACGCAACTTTAAAGGAATATTTCGACCCTATATCCAAGAGCCGTCCTTAGCAAAACAAACGAAGAAAAAACCAATATAAAAGAAACTCACATTAAAATCCAATCATTAAAACTGAAAAAAGTTTTTTTTTTAATTTCAAAACAGCCCTAAATTTAAAAAAGAACTTTTTTCAGTTTTAATGATTGAATATCAATGTGAGTTTCTCTTATATTGGTGTTTTCTTCGTTTTTTTTGCTGAGGATGGCCCTTGGATATAGGATCGAAATATTCATTTAAAGTAGCGTTCCACTGTCTTATATAAAAATTTCCCTGTTGTTCTACTTATTGTTTACATGTTTGATCAGAGATATCCATGCTCTCTGGTGTGTAATGAACGCCCTTGCCATGTATTTTCAATATTCGATCACCAGACAGCAGTTTATAATGAGCTGTTGATAATAAGAACCAAATATTTTTTAAGAATCCTACAAAAAGAAAGGTTTCACTCTCGATTGAAAACTACAGTGACAGATACAGGAACTTTCTTTTGAAGAAAATAGATTTAAAATTGTCAAGAATTAGGCAAATTTCTTATAGAGTATAGTTTTTAGCTAAAGTCGTAACAAAAGCAAAAAAAAAAAATGAAATGACATTATCTAAAGAAGGCTGACAGAATGTTAGCTGGACTATAATTCGATAAGAGATATTTCATGTTATCTTGGCGCATCATAAACGTTCCTACCATGTATTTCCATATTTGATTACCCGGTAATAATAGTTGCCGGGTAATAATAGTAGTACATTAAACAAAATTTCTTTATTTTGATGATTATATTATAATATGGTAATCAATTATAGTTCCATCTGACAATAAATATATTTTTACAGATCTTGCAACAAATATATTTGACTCCTAATTGTGAACTCCAATGACACTTACTGGAATCCTTTTATAGGACATATATTCACAAAAAAAAACAGCAAATGTTCATGGATTTTATGGTAAAAAATAAGTAGCGACTATCCCGTCAAAAAAAAGAAACATGTACTCACATTATCCAAAGGGGGCTGACAAACTGTAAGCTGAACTGATTCTTTACATGATTTGATCAGTGATATCACATGATCTCGGGGTGCAAAACGGACGTCCTCGCCATTTATTTTCCATATCTGATCACCGGGCAACAATTTATCTTGACTAGGTCCACCTTCCGTAACAAATCTACAAAGACAGGTTACATAAACAATTAGGCAGTAAATAACGAACAAAAGTAATATGAAGCAGAATGAGCATAGTAGGTTGCAATGACTGGACAAAATGGTAAGAATGGCTGATGAAACCAAAATAGCAAGATAATTTTTTTTAATACTTTTTCGGTATGGCAAAGTATGTACATTTAGTGAATAAGCAAAAGTTTTTGCCACTTCTCAGTTAAGTTTTTAATCTAATCTATTCATTTAAAATTGTTATAAAATTCCAATCAAGAGCAAGCAAGACCTGGTTCAAGGATGTATTAAGTTAAATAAAATACATCAGCTTAATGGCGTTTCCTAGGTAAAGCTCGAAGTGGGCACAATGTATTATTTTATTTCACCTAGGCATCTCGTATGGAAGGGAATATCACACAAACCTTGGAAGGGACTCATTTGACCGGAAATCGAAAGTTCTAGTGCTCTTTTCAAGAGTCAAAAGTGATTGATGGGCAACCAGCCTCCCTCCAACTCAGTTTTTTACCCAAAGAAATCCTATCAAAATTTGAGACAGCCATCTTGTTCAACATAGTCAAAAGGTCCGGAAACTATGTCGCTGAGGATCACATCCCCCCACCACCCTTAGGGCAAGGACAGTAAGTTAGACAATTCACCCGTTCGTCTATAGTATTTTCTATCGGGAAAGGGTCAATATTTGAGGTTTTGCGTCCAAAAAGGCGAAAGCAAGCCAGGTGAAGCCTTCAGGAAATGTCGAGGGGAGTGTTGAACTAAACCAAAACGAACCATGTGATTGGGGGTTGTTAAAACGGTGAATCTCAGGAGTGACTTAGGGTATTATGTTGAAACTTTCGTGGGGTGATGAGGGGGAGAATCAGTTCACCAAAAGGCAATGTGTGGACGATACTTCCATTGCTACTACTGCTTCTACCTCCACCACAGCAATTGCTACTATTACAGTTCAATTCATTCATTCATTATTGCTGTTACACCTACTATTTCTAAGGTGACTACTACTGAGGCTGAGGATATTAAAGTAAAAATCACAAGAAATGTTAAGCGGGAAGTTGAACTAAATCAAAATCATGCGCATACAGGTTATCAAAAGGGCACATCTTAGGAACCACTTAGTTAATCAAGTTGAAAATTCCAAACCATGATGAGGGGAATGTTCAACTGACCAAAAGGCAATATATGCATACTACTACAGCTACTACCGTAAATACTATTACTAATACAACTACTACTACTGCTGCTACTACCACGACTACTAATGCTACTACCACTAGAACTGTGACTACTACTACCACTGATACTAAGGGTATGAAGGCAAAAATTTCAGGGAATATTGAGGGTTGAACTAAATCCTAATACACTGTGCATGCAGGATGTCAAAAGGGTGTTTCAGCAATATCTTTGGAAATGTTTGGAGTATGAATTTGAAACTCGTAGGGCTTGTTGTGGATTATGTTGAACTAACCAAAAGCCAATATTCGCATGCTACTACCACTACTACTACTGCTGCTACTGTTACTACAACTAGGCTGGTAGGCTACTACTACGACTGCTACTAATGCTACTGCTGCTGCAATTACTACTGCCACAACTACTACTGTTACTAAAGCTAAGGGTAATAAGGGTAAATTTCTGGGAATGTATAGAGGATATCGAATACTAATTCTACAACTACAACTATTGCTGCTACTGCTGATTCTACTGCTACTGCTAAGACTAGTGGAATTTGGAAGAAACTTTCAGGGAATATTTAGGGAGATGTTAAAAGAAATGAAAATACACTCTGAGTATAGAGACTGTCAAAAGAGTGTACCAGAACTTTTTCAGGAACGGCTTAAAGCATTAAGTTGGGAATTTTAGGGTATGTCGAGGTGGACTTTGAACTAACCAAAAGGCACTATTTGAATGTTACCGCTGTTACTACTATAACTACTGATAAGACTACTAATTCTACTGAGGCTAACAGCATTAAGGTGAAACTTCCAAGAAATATTTAGGAGCATGTTGAATTAAATCAACACTACTATGCACATTTAGGTTGCCAAAAGGATATATGAGTAACTTTTAAGTTGAAATTTTCAGTGCCTGTTGAGGGGGATGTTGAAACAACCAAAAGGGACAATATGCATATTATTTCTGCTATCTCTACTGCCATTGTTAATACTACTTCTAAGGGTATTAAGGAGAAATTTTGAGGATATGTAGAGGGGTATGATGAAATAAATTTCAACACGTTGTGTGTAAGTAGGCTATCAAAAGCACCCATCAGAAGTATCTCAAGAACGGCACAGGGTATCATGTTGACACTTTCAGGACATGTTGAGGGGTATTACAGCTAATGGTATTGATGTGGAACTTTCAGGAACTGTTGAGAGGGGGGGGGGAGTGAGCTAAATGAAAACACACTTTGCGTATGCATTTCACCAAAATTACGTATAAGAAATATCTCCGAGACGACTTTAAGGTTTGTGTTTGTCAATAATCAAGGCACGGTGATGGGACGTTAAAACTAGACCAAAAAGGCACAATGTGGATACTATTACTGCTAGTACTACTAATACTATCACGAATACTACTTTCAATGTTCCTACTATTACTTCTGCTACTATGAATAATACCAGGGCCGTAGCAACAATATTTCTATTGGAGGGGCAAAAAGGGATGCTATTATATTAATTGCATTCCCTATAGCTGCTGCAGACGACAGTAGTATAGCGTAAACAAGCTAGATAAGCTGCTGCAAACGACAATAGTATAGCGTAAGCAAGCTAGATAAACTGCTGCAAACGACAGTAGTATAGCGTAAACAAGCTAGATAAGCTGCTGCAGGTGACAGTAGTATAGCGTAAACAAGCTAGATAAGCTGCTGCCGACGACAGTAGTATAACGTAAACAATCTAGGTAAGCTGCTGCAGACGACAGTAGTAAAGCGTAAACAAGCTAGATAAGCTGCTGCAGACGACAGTAATATAGCGTAAACAAGCTAGATAAGCTGCTGCAGACGACAGTAGTAAAGCGTGAACAAGCTAGATAAGGTGCTGCAGACGACAGTTGTACAGCGTAAACAAGCTTGATAAGCTGCTGCAGACGACAGTAGCATAGCATAAACAAGCTAGATAAGCTGCTGCAGACGACAGAAGTAAAGCGTAAACAAGCTAGATAAGCTGCTGCAGATGACAGTAGTATAGCGTAAACAAGCTAGATAAGCTGCTGTAGACGACAGTAGTATAGCGTAAACAAGCTAGATAAGCTGCTGCAGAGGACAGTAGTAAAGCATAAACAAGCTAGATAAGCTGCTGCAGACGACCGTAGTATAGCGTAAGCAAGCTAGATAAGCTGCTGCAGACGACAGTAGTATAGCGTAAACAATCTAGGTAAGCTGCTGCTGACGACAGTAGTAAAGCGTAAACAAGCTAGATAAGCTGCTGCAGACGACAGTAGTATAGCGTAAAAAAGCTAGATAAGCTGCTGCAGACGATAGTAGTAAAGCGTAAACAAGCTAGATAAGCTGCTGCAGATGACCGTAGTATAGCGTAAACAATCTAGATAAGCTGCTGCAGACGACAGTAGTATAGCGTAAACAAGCTAGATAAGCTGCTGCCGACGACAGTAGTAGAGCGTAAACAAGCTTGATAAGCTGCTGCAGACGACAGTAGTATAGCGTAAACAAGCTAGATAAGCTGCTGCAGACGACAGTAGTATAGCGTAAACAAGCTAGATAAGCTGCTGCAGACGACAGTTGTACAGCGTAAACAAGCTTGATAAGCTGCTGCAGACGACAGTAGTATAGCTTAAACAAGCTAGATAAGCTGCTGCAGACGACAGTAGTATAGCGTAAACAAGCTAGATAAGCTGCTGCAGACGACAGTTGTGGAGCGTAAACAAGCTTGATAAGCTGCTGCAGACGACAGTAGTATAGCATAAACAAGCTAGATAAGCTGCTGCAGACGACAGAAGTAAAGCGTAAACAAGCTAGATAAGCTGCTGCAGATGACAGTAGTATAGCGTAAACAAGCTTTTAACTGTGACCTTCTGCCTGTGGAAATGATATTGTTAGGCGTAAATCTAATACGCAGTAAATACGCAGTATTTATTGCACTAGTACGTAGTAAATAACTGCGTAAATGGAAGCATTTTTCATTAAAAAACGAATTCCAGATTTTGTCTAATTTTTTAGATATGTTATCACGTATGAGGTTTCATGTTATCACGTTTAGATATGTTATCACGTATCAGGTATGTATATGTATGACGACAGTAGTACAGCATAAACAAGCTAGGTAAGCTGCTACAGACGACAGTAGTATAGCGTAAACAAGCTAGATAAGCTGCTGCAGGCGACAGTAGTAAAGCGTAAACAAGATTTCGGGAGCGCGAAGGTAAATGTTGTATACATTCAGCTTTTTCAGCCAGATTCATCACTAATGTTGCAGTACATATCCCCCTTCTACTTCCCCCCACGCGCAGCACTGGATGCTGAATGTCATAATTGAACCAAGCTCTATTCTAATAGCCCCAGGTATTGCGCTATTCATTTGCTTGTACTTTTGAATGGATTTTGACTCTGTAAGATTTAATTTTTTGTACTAAACTTTGAATATACGTGATCTATTGAAATATTATTTATGATTTCTTATTAAATTGATTTGTTTGTGGAATCACCAATTTATATTAGTAAATACCATTGATATCAGCCGGCCAAATGAAGCCAAAACAAATATCATAGGCAACGCAATAGCACTTTCAAACAGTTCGTGGTAACGAACTATAAGTAAGGAGCGACCCGGCTCAGTAGTAACTAAAACTCTAAAAAACAGAATTTTGATACTAATAGGTACATCAAAAGAATCAAATTTTTATGCTAATTCTAAATATATAAGATTCATCAATTTTAGGCTTAGCCATCAAAAGTTACGCGCCTGAAAAAATTTGCCGTATTTTCAAAAAAAGGGGGAAACAACCTCTAAAAGTAATAGAACTTTAAGGAAAATCCCACTATCAGATTCAGCGTATCAGAGAACCCTACTATAGAAGTTTCAAGCCAGAAGAAAATTTATTTTTTGCCAGAAGAAAGATCACGGATGCGTGTTTGTTTGTTTGCTTTTTTTTCCAAGGGGTGATCATATCGATCCAGTAGTCCTAAAATATCGTGATAGGGCTCATTTGAACGGAAATTAAAAGTTCTAGTGTCCTTTTTAAGTTAACAAAAAATTGGAGGGTAACTTGGCCCCATCCCACGCTCATTCTTTTCCCGAAGTCACCCAATCAAAATTGTGAGATAGCCATTGTGTTCAGCATAGTCAAAACTCTAATACATATGTCTTTGAGGATGACTTAATCCCCCACAGTTCCTGGAGAAAGGGCTGAAGGTTATGAACTTTGCCCGTTGTTTACATATAATATTGGTTAATGGTAAGTATACAGACGTTTTCGGGAAGGATTTTTTTCTGGCGGGGGGGGGGGGGGGAGGGTCAGAGGAGGGTTATACGGGGGAAGATCTTTCCATGTAGGATATTTTCTTGGGGGAAGGGACATTTCTATGAAGGGGGCGCCGGCTTTCCCAGCGTTATTTAAAAACGATCAGAAATTAAATAAAAAAAACAGTTTTTTCCACTAAAAGTAAAGAGCAACGTTAAAACTTAAAACGGACAGAAATTATTACATATATGAGTGAGTTCACCCCCTAGCCAATACCTCGCTCTTTACGCAAAAGTTTTTTTTTAGTTCTTTCAAAAGACCTATCTATTCTAATTAACCGGCCTTTGTGATTCAAGGGTTTGTGGTTCGAACAAAATTCGAACTTTAGCGTAAAGAGCGGGGTATTGACTAAGGAGTGAACTCCCTAATATATGTAATAAAAACAAACTAATATAGAAGTTCGTTACGTAAGTTAATTCGTAAGTTACGTCAGAACAAAATTTCGAGAAAGCCATCTAGCCAAAAAAAGTAAAATTAATATGCAAATTTCGTTTTAATTATTCATGAACGGTGACCCAAAATCAAAGCTGTATTAATTCAAAAACGTTCAGAAATTAACAAAAAAAAAACCTTTTTTTTTAAATTGAAAATTGACGAACAGAAATTATTCCGTATATGAAAGGGGCTGTCCCCTCTATAAAACGTAAACTTTTAATTTCCGTTCGAATGAGCCCTCTAAAGATATTTTAGGACTACTGGATCGATAGGATCATCCCTAGGGGAAAAAACAAACAAACAACCAAATAAACACGCATCCGTGATCTTTCTTCTGGCAAAAAAAAAAATTTCATATTTTTTCAGATAGGAGCTTGAAACTTCTTTAATAGAGTCTTCTGAACCCAAATTTTCTTAGGTACGTAACTTTTGACGATTAAGACTAAACTTGATGAAACTTATATATTTGAAATCAGCATAAAAATCTGATTCTTTTGATGCATCTATTGGTATCAAAATTGCGTTTTTAAGAGTTTCGGTTACTATTGAGCCGGGTTGCTCCTAACTGACAGTTCGTTTCCACGAACTGTTTGATAGTATTCGAAAAAGATAAAGATAAATTTAGAATTATCAACTTATCCGTTGGGCATTGTTTGACAAAGAATATCCGGAAAATCTGAATAATTCTTTGCGTCATTGCAGCAGAAACTTTAAATTAATTAAAAATTGCTATGGATGCTAATTGGAAGGAAAAACTGACTCTTTGAGTTTGAAAAAACCTTCCTCTTTGTACCTTTGTATAAAAAAGCGAATTCTATAAAAATTACGCGAAAGTTTTTCTTGTGTAAATTAGAGTATGGGGAGTAGACATTTCCAGAAGGGGGTTATGCTGGATATCGTTTTTATGTCTATAATTCCCTTTACAAGCAAAGCTCGGCCTCCTACTACTGCATGATAATACTGATAACAATAGAAAAAAAAGAATGGATTGGTATGGCTTATATATGTGCCTAAAATTTTTGAATTGTGAGAAAAATATATATATTTTGTAAGTGAAAATCGTATTCCACTTTATTCTATATTCTCAGCAGAAATTTCGTACAACATGCGGATGCAGAGATAAATGTCCCACAAGTAAAGCTGGTGTTGTGTGAAATGCAACTAATTTCAGTCATAATTTTTATCTTCTGGTGTTTAGAAGGCACGGGGGGGGGGGGGGTAGGTCTACCCTATTCTTCTTAGTTTTTACTCATTTTGAGTTTTGTTTGATTATATATTGTAACTTCTTTTCGTTTTTCGTCAAATTTATTTATTGATGGTTATTTGTGGTAGTTTTATGCTTGATAAATTATTCGAGTTATTTCTGCTTATCTTGGGCTTAATTTACCTCTTTACTTTTCTTTGAAAAACTAGTTTTGTGGAAAAAGTTTTTAAAATTAATTTCTGTTTGTTTTTATTGACATAGTCTTTTTCATTGGTTAAGAAAGGAGAATTTTAAATCTTTTCGGTTTTTCTCTGTAAAACGGAACATAATTTTTACTTTACTAAAAACAAAATACATTACACTTTAAATATTTTCTCTTTTTTAAGTTTGATAAATCCAAAATTATCAAGACTTTCAGGAACAAACTACAAAATGCATATTAAACTGTCGGTCCAAAGTGATTATTTTTTTTTTCAGTAATCTTAGTTGTGATAGTGTTCGTTTTTCGTTTTTAGATATTATAAGAAATAAAAACACATAGCTAAAAATAAGGATTGTTTTCAGTAAAGTGCAAATTACGTTCTGATCTTAAGGTGACTCTTTTTGAAATATTCAACAAAAATTATCTCTTCCCGATGAGTTTGACACCTTTACTTTATCTTAGGACCACCTGTGCCTCCTCGGATATCCAGACATCAAGGAACAGTATCAAACGTCATAACACACACCTTATAATACAGAATCATCTTTTATAGTACACTTCTCCTGAATTTTGATTTCTATATGAAAACTAAATTGAATTGGTTGGGTAGTGATTAGTGAGCATGATTTAACATTATACCTGAATGAAGAAGAAAAGTTGACGCAGCAGTTTTATTTAAAAAAAAACATACAGACTGGTGGAAATTTCCAACACTATTATCTAGAAATACAAAGTATAAATCAAGAGTTATAGCAATTCCAACAACTTTACAACCACAGCCCAATGAATAAGGCCCGGAATTTTCAACCTCATTGTCAAAAAGTTGTGATTGAAGAACAACAGCAATTCTAGAAACTTTATAACAACAAACCGGTGACACAAGCAAAAAATTCTAACCTCATGGTCGAGAAAAACAAATTACGGTTTAACGGTAACGGTAATTCCTACAACTTTTCTCCCTTTGATCAAAAATTTGAAATTACCATCTTGTTAAAAACAGTCTAAAGGTCATACGATCATGCCTATGGGAATGACTTGACCCTCCACAGGATTAGTTCGAAATAGGCAAAAGATCTAATGACTGTGCCTCTGGGGGTGCAATGAGCCCCCAGGGCAAGGATTGTAACTTATACAATTAAAACTTTTTAACTGCAGGACTTGTCATTAGGAAAAGGGGAAGTGTTTGATTTTGACTGTATTCGAAAAGATTATCAAACAGTTCGTGTTAATGAACTGTAAGTAAGGAGTACCCTGGCTCAATGGCAACCGAAACTCTAAAAACAGAATTTTGATACCAATAGATATATCAAAAGAATTAGATTTTTGCGCTGATTTTAAATATATAAGTTTCATTAAGTTTAATATTACCCATCAAAGGTTACAAGCCCGAGAAAATATGTCTGATTTCTGAAAAAAGGGGGCAACACCCCCTAAAAGTCATAGAATCTTGATGAAAATCACACAATCAGATTCAGCGTATCAGAGAGCTCTACTATAGAGGTTTCAAGTGCCTATCTGAAAAAATTTAGAATTCTGAATTTTTTGCCAGAACAACGATCACGGATGCGTGTTTATTTTTTTTTCCCCGGGGATGATTGTATTAACCCAGTGGTCCTAGAATATCTTGAGAGGACACATCCGAACGAAAATTAGAAGTTCTAGTGTCCTTTTTACGTGACCAAAAAAGTTGGATGGCAATTAGGCCACCTCCCACGCTCCTTTTTTCTCAAAGTGATCTAATAAAAATTTTGAGATAGCCATTTTGTTAAGCATAGTTGAAAGGTTGAATAACTATGCCTTTGCAATATCATGACCCCCCACAGCCCCTAGGGAAAGTTAGTTAAGTTCCAAAATTTTCCCATTGTTTACGTACAGCATTTTTTATTGGGAAGTATGCATACATTTTCGGGGGAGGGGTGGAGTTATCTTCTGGTGAGATTTTCCACGGGACAATTTTCCATGGGGAGGGTAGTTTCCAGGGGGTTATTTTTCAGGGGAAATTTTACACTGGGGGAATTTGCCTGAATTATTATACGAAATTCTACTTATGTCTTGCTTCCTCATTGCCGATTCAATTTTACGCGTGGAGATGTTAAGGGTAATTGTCCGGGGTAAATTTTCTCCAGGATTGAATTCTCTAGAGAATAAATCCTTAGGGAGGAGGAATATTTTCGTGGAGCAGTAGCCAGATTTCCTGGAATTATTTAAAAAAGATCAGAAATTAAATTTAAAAAAAAACAAGTTTTTTCAACTGAAAGTAAGGAGCAACATTAAAACTTAAAACAAACAGAAATTATTACGTATATGAGGGGAGTAACTCCTCCAAACCACCTCACACTTTATGCTAAAGTTTGAATTCTGTCCCGATTCTTTAAGAACGACTTCTGAAATAGTATGTTCGTTTAATTAGAACAATAAGAACCTTTGTTAAAAGTATTAAAACACTTTAGCATAAAGAGCAAGGTAGTTTGGTGGTTTGGAATAATTTCTTTTCGTTTTAAGTTTTAATTTTGCTTCTTGCTCTCGATTGAAAAAACTTGTTTTTTATTTAATGTGTATTAAGGCGAAGCTTCGGGGAATGCTGAGGCACATGTTTAACTATATCAAAAGATACTATGAGCATCCAGTTTTTCGAAAAAACTGTATTTGTAATATCTCTAGGACTGCTGAATGTGTTAAATTTAAACTTTCAGGGCATGTTGAGGGGGTGTAAAAAATGTTGCAAGGGCAACCAGTACCCCTTTCACGCCATTTTATCTGCAATATCTCTAAAAACATCTGATCAAAATTTTGGCATAGCCCTTCAGTTCAAAATACTCTGAAAGTCAAATAACTATGCTTTCAGGGATGACGATACCCCCCATAGTCCCAGGGGAAATTGTTGTACGTTACTAAGGCGTCAAGTTTGTCCTGAGTCTCGAAAAAGGCTAAGGGTATTAAGATAAATCCTTTTGAGGGGGATCTCAAACAAAATCTAAACATACTATATGCAGGAGGGCTGTGGTACAATAGAAATATCTAAGGAATCGACTAAGGATACTAGGTTAGAACTCCAAAACCACGTTGAGAGGGAAATTGAAGAAGGAATGGTGAGCAACCAGCCCCCTCATCTTACCTTTTTAGACGCTCCTCTCTACATTGATAGAAATATTAAAAATCCATTTTATTCAAAATAGTCACAAGGTCTAATAGTTTTACCCCCGGGGATGTCATGCCCCCACATCCCAGGGTAAGAGTTGTAAATTATACAATTTGTTCATTTTTAACATGCATGATTTATCATTGAGTAAGGGGGAATGCTTGATCCTGGGTGCGTCCGAAAATACTATGGGTATTGAGGTGAAAAGCACAACTGCAACATCTTAGGAAACGAAATACGTTACAAATAATTTATTTTATACTGTGAACATTAAAAAAGAAAAATGGAAATTGCAGGGAAAAAATTTTTGTATTGCTGTATTTCCAAGAATTAATACCATTCATTATATGTAAAATATTCAGTTCGTTTTCATTACTTTATCCATTCGTGTTGATTATTATAGTGATTTTATATTTATTTTTTGTACATGTTTTGAAAAAAAATGCATAGTGTTCAAGATATACATAGTTCTCCATAAAACGCAAATGATGCAACAAGCCAGGGAAGGGGGCAAAGAGCAGCAGCCACACTCTTATTTGTAATATTTTATTTTTATTTTAAATTTGACTTGAAAATTCAATTTAGTTTTTACCCTTTTTAAGATTTATTTATTAATCAAGTAACAGCCTGCTAGCTCTATGTTTTCTATGATTGTTTATTTCAACTTCTTTTCGTTTTGGGTTGTTTATTCTTTAATAGTAATTTTTGGTCGTTTTGATTTGAAATTATTATAGGAATCAATTTTTGCTGGCCGTAAGTTTAATATGGCTCTTATTTTTCTTTGAAAACTTCATTTTCGGAAAGTTTTTTATTTTGAATTAATTTGAAAAGAAGCATTCCTGTGTACCCAAAAGGACAAAACCTTACCTGACTATCACTGGTTTTTCACTCCCTGCAACAAAACCAAACCCCATCTCTGGGTGTCGTTGAAGTTCAGCATCTCGTGGCTGAGGAGGCTCGTCGTACCAATCTTTCCTAGGGTCTTCATAGGTGGTAGTTTTATTCAAATGACTAAAATAAAATTTTGATTAAAAAAAAATTTCTACTTTCGAAGTTAACTAGGAATATAATAACACTAAGGCAGTTGATAAAATAGTGAAGCAAGTGGTTTTATAATGAAACTAAATATAAGACAATTCTTTAGAAATTTGACTTTATTGAATTTTATGATTTGTAAAACAAATTTAGAAACAGATAAACTTATTGAACAATGAAACTGGCTAAGATTGGAGTCTTATTTCAGAAGTTAAAACAGTTATATCCGAAATAAAAATAAAAAGCTTTTCTCACACATTTTGGTCCCATCTGTAATTTACGCACTTAGCGCCTCTTTTCTATTCTCGTAATGTACCCATCTAGCGCCCTCTCTGCCAACATTATCTTTTCTTCGAAAATAAACATAAGCTTCCGTAGAAAAGTACCAAAAAAAATTCACTAGCATATTTTGGATTATTAAAAGACAAGATTCACAGAATTTTATTTTCTTTCTAGTATTTATTTTCATAATGCTTTCAAAATAATTTTGATTTGCAAATTCTTCAATAAAACTCCGTCTACTTTCCACTGTAGGAATAAAGAAAAACATCCAATATTTTCAAATAACGGCTTTCTTTATGTCTAATAGAGAAGAAAAATTATGTTATTGAGCTTCTGACACTTGTAAATTATTTGCCTTGTGGTTTTACGAGCTGAAGATGTTGCCCTTAATTTCCCTAATGTCATTCCCAGAAGAGTCAATACAAGAAAGTCAACAAAATTATGACCCATATGGGATTTGTCAATATATGAAAATAATTCAACGAAGTAGGTAGTGTTGTGGGGACGAAATTAGCATCTTTGAAGGAAAACAAGGGGTGAAAAACCTACACTGATGCAAAATAAAACTTGTCAGGATACTTACCTTAGCCGGAATAGCTTCCACAAATTTTTCTAGTAATTAATTGTAAGTATTTACCGGAATTATTTTGATAATTAATTTATCAATCGAAATTTACTGTAAATTGTTCTGGTTATCAATAAAAGCCTGTTAAATTTTTTTGCAAAAAAAAAAGAAAAAAAAAATGCACCTGATTAGTAAATTGACCGTACTTCTTTGCGGTAAAAATAGACGTAAGACATTCAGAACAAAAGCGAACGCATATGTACATACATACAAACATGTATGCACATAAACACATTGCACGTATATGCATGGGAAACACATTGGATACCAAAATAAATCCGTAAAACAAGATGCACAGGGAAAAGTTCCCACTTTTTATAATTTTCCCACTAGTTTACACTGATTGGTTAAGTCAAATTCTGGCTTGGCAACCAAACTTTCAGATATCTACCCTACCTTAGCAGTATAACATCCATTCACACTTTTTGATGAGAAGATTAAAACAAATGGAAGCCAGATTAGAATTTCTTAAGCCCAATTTTCAAAAATTGGTCTAGTTTGGCATAAATGGCAAACATAGATGGAACTAAAAATGCAAGAGGGCAGATACACTTAGAAAACTCAATTCCCACTTGAAAAATCCAGAAAAGCGAGTATAAAGTTGAGTCCAAAGAAAACCAGAAATAAACCTCTTCCCCCAGCTGGCGTGTTGCCACCTAAGAAAATCTTTAGCTATGTCTATGATGGTGAAATGAACGATGATGAATGGTGGTGAAGTATAGTAAGCAGAACAAAGGTGAAGTAGGCACAAGTTTTACAGTAGAAAGACTTTTAAAGCTTCATCTTAAACCAAAAATTAGTATTAAAAATATCAAAAAATCACCCAATTTCGCTTAATCTACTTTTCAGGGGGAATTTTTTTTTATTTTTAGAGCATTGTCTACTGGTAAAACTAAGGCTTCCTTAAACACTGGCGGAGACTTGGCTATTTATCTGGTGTCAAACAGTTCGTGGTAACGAACTGTAAGTAAGGAGCGACACGGCTCAATAGTAAGCAAAACTCTAAAAAATGGAATTTTGATACCAACAGATACATCAGAAGAATCAGATTTTGATGTTGATTTCAAATATATAAGTTTCATCAAGTTTAGTTTTACCCATCAAAAGTTACATACCTGAGAAAATTTGCCTTATTTTTTGAAAAAAGGGGAAGCAACCCCTAAATCTCATAGAACTCTAACAAAACCACACCATCAGATTCAGCGTATCAGAGAACCCTACTATAGAGGTTTCAAGCTCCTACCTGCAAAAATGTATATTTTGTATTTTTTGTCAGAAGAAAGATCACGGATGCGTGTTTATTTGTTTTTTTTTGTTTTTTTTTTTACTTTCCCAGGGGTGATCCTATTGATTCGATACTCCTAAAATACCGTGAGAGGGTTCATTTGAACGGAAATTAAAAGTTATAGTGCCTTTTTTAAGTGCCTAAAAAAATTGGACGGCAGCTTGGTCCCCTCTCATACTCATTTTTTTTCCCAAAGTCTCCCAATAGAAATTTTGAGATATCCATTTTGTTCAGCATAGTCGAAAATTAATAAATGTGTATTTCAGGATAACTTAATACCCCACAGTTCCCGGGGAAAGGGCTGGAAGTTATGAACTTTGCCCATTGTTTACATATAGTATTGGTTAATGGGAAGTATAAAGACGTTTCAGGAGGGATTTTTTCCTGATTGGGGGGGGGGGTTTCGGAGAAGGGGGTTACGGGGGAGGATCCTTCCGTGGAGGATGATTCCTTGGAGGAAGGGACATTTCTATGAAGGGGGTGCCGAATTTCCCAGCATTATATAAAAACGGTCAGAAATTAAATAAAAAAACTAGTTTTTTCAACTGAAAGTAAAGAGCAACATTAAAAATTAAAACAAACAGAAACTATTGCGTAAATGAGGGGGTTCGCCCCTAGTAAATACCTCGTCCTTTTCGCTAAATTTATTTTAGTACTTTCAAAAGACCTATCTATTCTAATTAACCGGCCTTTGTGATTCAGGGGTTTGTGATTCGAAAAAAATTCGAACTTCAGGGTAAAGAGCAAGGTATCGACTAGGGGGCAAACTACCTAATATACGTAATAAAACATACGAATATATAAGCAATATCTCAACTATCTATAAGCAACTATCTCATTTAAGGGGATTAATTATCCAGGAGGGGGAAGATAGGCTGCTCTGTGAGTTAATGAGGTCAAGGACTCCCCATTATATTGTGGCATTAGGAAATTTTGTATTGATGGGAAGGATGTCAAATGAAGTGTAATTTTTCTTTAGTATTTGTCTTTTTGTTTATGGCTTTAATCGGCTTTTAAATACAGATTATTATTATTATTATTATTATAGAAATTCGTTACGTAAGTAACGTCAGAACAAAATTTCGAGAAAGCCATTTAGCCAAAAAAAGGAAAATTAATATGCGAATTTCGTTTTAATTATTCATGTACGGTGAGCCAAAATCAAAGCTGCATTAATTCAAAAACGGTCAGAAATTAAATAAAAAAACGAATTTTTTTAACTGAAAGTAAGGAGCCACATTAAAACTTAAAACGAACAGATATTATTCCGTATATGAAAGGGGCTGTCCCCTCCTCAGTACCTCTCTCTTAACGGTAAAGTTTGAATCTGTCACACAACTTTATTTTTTAAAACAATTAAAAAACTTTAGCGTAAAGAGCGAGGTATTGAGGAGGGGACAGCCCCTTTCGTATACGGAATAATTTCTGTTCGTTTTAAGTTTTAATGTCGCTCCTTACTTTCAGTTAAAAAAAACTTGTTTATTTTTATTTAATCACACTGAAGACCGGAAATAAATCGAAAACCAATAATAGGCTACTTGAAATTTACGAAAGCTAAAAGTTACTTTTCTGAATGATCCTTACATTTAACGTTTTGTTTCCAAATTAGCCAAGTTTTTCGACTGATCAGTCTACTAAGATTTTACTTCTCTGATCATGCATCATTCTTCTCTGGTTTTTCTCTTCTTCTCTTCTTCTGGTTTTTGCTTCATTAAAAAGCAAATAGCTTAAAATTCCCTCAAAACTACTAAAATTTTCATCTTTTATGTGCAAAACAGTATTGAACAGAAGACTTCAATGATAGTATCAACAAAGTCCTTACACCCTTG
>NC_142806.1:22965534-23031222 GCF_049724085.1 Artemia sp. Qi Xiang Cuo
TGCAATTCGCTCTGTACAGTATAGAAATTATACTGTAAGATTGGAAAAGACTGCAATGTCGTGCATATCCGACAAAGTCTATGTGCTCTAGAATGGTGTGCGCGTCCTGCCTCATGGCCACTACTGTAATTCAGACCGAGTTGAATGCATAGACTATCGCAATCAACTTGGTCTGGATAAATTAACCTAACCTGACTAACCCAAGCACTCAACATCATCAACCTGTTCATAAATTATCTAACCTCAACTAACCCAACCTTAACCTAACCTGTAGCAGTGACGACAACTATTGTGTACAATCCATTTTCGCCCCGCGGCTCCCGGGGGGGGGGCCTTCCCGCGGCCGGCTCCCGGGGGTTTGGGGGGTCCCGCCCGCGGCCGGCCGGCCTTCGGCCCCGCGCCCCTGGGGGGGGGGCCCCACCTTTAAATTCACTATAATGTTCAACTGTGCTAGTTCATGTTCCAAGTGCTTTTTTTACAGAAAAGTGTTATTGTACAGAAAAGTGTTTAAAGACAATAAGTGCTGCTGATGTTGTTGTACAGAAAAGTGTTTAAAGACAATAAGTGCTGATGATGGACAAAAATGTTTATTTATAGAGTGTTATCATTGCAGTTCATGTTGAACAAATAGAGTTTTCATGTTGACCATGAAATTTTGTCAACTGTTCTTGTTGAACAAGTGTTATCATTGTTCATGTTGAACAAATATTTGTTTTCATATTACCTCAAATAAATGCTGCCATGAAATATTGTTTTTTGTTGTTCTTGAATAGATTGAACTATGGGGAAATTACTACTTATTCATTGGACAAGTATGACTTATACTTAGTTATAGATCAACTGTTGTCAACAGCAGTATGTATCAATTTAAAACACCCTCCAAATCGTTTCTCTGTGGGCCCTCAATGTCGGGGGGAACACCATTCCTAACAAGGATAGTTCTAAATTATGATAAAAAGTTTTCAGCAAAGCCGAAAAAAATCTACTATTGTTATAGTATTTGGCAAGAATCCTACGATAAAATAAAGCTATAGACACAACCATACCAATACAATTCATACGGGGACTTGGTGTTTTCAATTGTATTGAACTGAACTCGTGGCTGATTATTGATGATTTGGCTGAATCCATTGAACAGTTCTAACAGGAAATGCTACAACTGTTCATCGTTCGCTCCCATCATGAACACATTTCCGTTACTCTGGTTCTACACAATCTGTTTCATCAGAGCAAATGTATGCGAACCCTTGCTTTGAATTGCACTGTCTATATTATCTATCGAGTCGTTGGTGATTCTAGCTACCTACAAACACACAAAAATCCGATATAACCCCGGGCCCCAAAAATTCTGTTGTCAGCGTACACTCAGGTGACTGGCAAGCCCTACGGTTACATTTTGCTGGATCTTAATCAGAGCACGCCAGAGGATCTACCTGTAGTCACCGACATTTTCAACAATGAAATTACAGTATATCTTCCAGTGAACAGTAGAAAAGGCTATTAGTTGCCATTATGACACTGAAGAAACTACACGAACAACGGCATTTATTTTCTATTTTAAGTACTTCAAAACCTCCGCTAAGGAAGGCCATAATCAAACATGGGGTCGACAATGATTTCATTAATCTAATATCTGAAATTTGTTTAAATTTAATTGAGGGCAATGTTCAACTTCCAGAAGGTGTTAGACAACATACAAAGCAACATCGTTCCACTGTACGTGCCTTGGCTTGTAAAAACAAGGGAAAGAAATTTAAAATAAAACGGCTCCTTCAAGCAGGCGGTAGCTTTTTCACACTTTTACTGCCAATAATTTCAGGACTTGTAAACAGTTTTGAGAATGGCAAAACCCTATAAATTGACACCATTTGAACTTGTCCTCTCGCCCGTCGAACATTTTGAAGAAAATCTGAGCAAATTCATTAACGATGAGAATATTGCCGATGACAAAAAACTGATTTTACCTCAAGATGCATTGAGACGTGTGGCCAAACATAATCCTTATCGTGAGATGCCTATTGCCGCTGCCGCTGATCCTTCTAAACAGGAATCATCTCCTCAAGATTCTGTACAATCAAAGGAGAAGGAATTGATTTCAATTGTATCGAAAATTGGAAACCTATTGCCACTGACCTATCGAGAACAGAGTAAAAGAGTATTATCTTATCTCATGTTGGAAACTGCTGATGAACATCAAGTTAAAGTTGATAGCACAGAGAAAAAAATAATAATTCAGGGAAAAAGATATAATCTACTTGATTTAATTTGTGATATGGTGACGAATCGTAATTGACTTTTATCCTTTGACAATAATCTATACACCTTTCTAAGTGTATCAAACTTTCCCAAAAGTCTTATTGGCAATAAGTAAATTCTAAAGAAAGTAAGAGAATATAGTCCTCCTCCAACACCTTTTAAAAAAGAAGAACAAGATTAAATATTTGAAGATATTATCAGCGTCACTGATTTTACAACACCTGCGGCTGCTAGTCAAAAGTGAAAACGAATTGATTCACCCTCCAGTGTGCAAAACGGGAGTGGACATTGCACTACGTGTTTGCGATCAAATTGGATGAAGTTTTGAAAGGTGTTTTTGAAAATATTGGTGAAGTGGGACGTTTAAGTTCTCCCAAAACGGTTTATAAGGCCGTCCGCGGCACCACCAAATTGAAAAATGAAAATTAGTATCTAGAAAAAGAGCCGAGTTACACACTGCATCGGAATCACAGGCTTTGCAGCAAACAATATCGACAAACTAAAGCCTTTTTCCCTCTGCATATAATGCAAACGGATCTTTTAACTTTAGACGCACTTTAACAACGTCACAATGCACCCTACAAATATATTCTGGTGGCAATCAGTGTCTTTAGTCGCTATGCCTATGCCATGCCACTGCGATCAAAGAGAGGTGTTGAAGTTGCTCGAGCCATTGAAAGTATTCTTGACTAGGATTCGTATAAAAAAATTCAATCAGATCGTGGCAGTGAATTTGTTCATACGAATGTGCAAAAGGTACTTTTGAAATATACTACAACACTTTATCATAGTCACAGCCCGATAAAGGCTGCATTGGCTGAACGATTAATAAGAACAATTCGCCTATTAATTTCAAGATATTGTAGCCTGAAAAAAACATCGGCTTTTATTCATGATTTAGATAAAATCATGCAGATATACAACCATCGACCTCATCGATCTCTGTCCAATTCAAGCCCTCTGGATGTTCATTACAGTTAGAATACATTTGATGCTTTTCTATAGCAATACTTCAATGGTGAAAAAAAGAAAAAAAAGAAGAAATTCAATGTTGGTGATACTCTTCGATTTAATAGAACCACCAATAATCTTGAAAAGGGGAATTCAATATTTTTGAAATCCAAGACACCGAGCCCACGACATATCGACTGCGAGACACCAAAGATGATGAGATTCTCGGCGGTTTTTATTAATATGAAGTGCAAAAGTTAGACACATAAGTGAAATGTATCAAATTGAAAATATATTAAAAAGTCGTTCTCATTTCGGCAAGAAACAGTTGTATGTTTGATAGTTAGGATACATCTAAGATTTAGATTTTTGCGTGGGTGCTGAAGATAATGACAATATTCAATGATTTCTATGTTACTTTAATGTCTAATATTTCTGATCCTCTCTACAATGACTTGAATAGAACAAGTGATTTTTGGACGAAACTCTCCCCCACCATCAAATTCGACGGAAAATATGAAGTGGCTCTTGTCGACTGTATTCTCAAAAATACCTATGACATCCTGAGAAAGGATCGTAAATATGAAATAAAAATTAGACCCTATGATTGGCCGTCACCACCATCCTCAAGTGATCAAGAACAAATTCAAAAAATCAATTGGATGGATTATCCTTATATTGAATTACCCTACGAGGAACTCACCTGTATGAACGATTTATGTCGTTCTATTAATAAAAGAATTTCCGCTCGTAAAAAAGGAGCTTTTCATTTCAACTATTCAAAGAAGGACGATAAGATCTACATTAGTTCACCTATTGCAAGTGAAAACGTTATTCTCAATGATAACGTAAAGGATGTTCTTGACTTTAAGTTCAATATAATCAATGTCAATAGCTCCAGAAACACAAATTTCATTTTTGATGACTATCTGCCCGCTTTCACAACATACACATGTATATTTCTTTATGCTTCATTTGTTGAAACATATCGGGTTGGTTATTCAAATGTTCCCCTCGCACGAGTTCTGGAACGAAAAACCAATCAAAAACATATTCACCACTACAATATATAGCATCTTCAGTATATTCCCGTAAAAACTTCCTATTTGGAACTCTGTCAGTTATCACTAAGAACCGAATTAGGTGATCCCATAGCAATTGCAACGGGTTTGGCTGTGATTACATGCCATTTTCGACCCATCGTTCAAAAGCAAGATGTCTAATAAAAAAGTGGTATTCACTTGTCCTGATATTGACTGCTATGTTAATACTCTTGGCCCAAGACAAATGGGCAATGGAATGGACTATTACAAGGGACACTCTTCAATGTCTGGCTATGTTATTGGCAGTTGGTTTGCTAAGTTTTTTCGCTCTTCACTACCACTGGCTAGAAAATATCTTGTCCTGGCTGCGACAGACTTTGCATCCTCTACACTATACGATTGGGGCTCTTTCAATGATTTTAACAAAAGTGCTTTTGAAAATCTTAAGTCCAGTGCGAGAACCCTTGGCGTAAAATTAAAACAAAATGGAAAAGTCTTAAAAAGGTCAAGAAACAATGCATCACTCATCAGTCTCTACTCAGGACGGAAACGTAAGACATCCCTTTTGTCAAAGAAAAGAAGGAAAAAGCCGACACGTGCTGTAAACAGAAGCCCCAGGAAGAAAATTGTTAGATCGAAACTAGATTTCTTCTCCTAAGATGTCCTACCTACCCTATAAGGATTCTCAACCTTCAATCACCGCCTCATTGAATCTATTCAATCTTGAAATGTTGATGTGAGGGTCAAACATGGATACTATGAACTATTCTATCTTCAACAACCCCTCTCCGATAATATCCACTTTTAAATTTAGTCCGATGAAAACTACTTTATGGAAATGTCTTCAACATTTATAAATTTGCAAATGAAAGTCCGGAAATCTGATAATACAATGCCAATTCGAGCCGATGGGATATCCTATGAAAATTGTATATTACATAATATATTTCGTCGAACTAGTGTCTACATAAACGGCACACAGGTGAGCACAAGCAACAATCTCTCAAATTATACAAGCTATATGCAATTCTTGTTGATGACACTCCAGTCATATAAGAAATTGAGAGGCATCTCCAATCGATATGAATATATTGCTAGTACTGATAGTAGAGATACTCTTAAAAATCCTACAACTAGTGAATTACATCTACTTGGAAAAATACATCATGAAATATTTAATATAACCCAATGGCTGCCGCCCAATGTTAAAGTGGATATAAAACTAACGCTTGCACCCTCCAATTTCATATTGAGAAAAGAACTTGCTGCCAATCCTGATGTAAGTCTCTCCGTCACCTCGGCAATACTTCATGTACGCAAACAACAGGTCATGAGTTCTGTTGCTTTAGCCGTGGAAAAACTGAGAGCCAATGGCAACAATATTAAACTACTTGTTCCTCATACAATCACCAATCAACGTCATATTGCAATGAGCAATATCCGTCAAAACTCACGCACCTTCACCGATTCATCCTTTATCAATGGTGAAATTCCGTCAAAACTCGCATTGGCATTTGTAAAAAGCGCCAGTGCAATAGGATCATGGACTGAATGCCCACATAAATTCGAGATGTTTGGACTTTCATCTCTTGTGTGCAAAGTAAACGTTATCCCACTCTACAATCTATCCTTTGATAGATTCTATAGAACATTGTACGAGCTGACCATGCAAACCCTAGATCATGACTCACAACTATTTGAAAATGGTATAACCGAAGATATGTTTGCTAAAACATATGGAATCATTGTATTGGATCTGTCTGGCACAAAGGATATGAGTATCTTACGTATTGGGAGTGTGGGTTTAGAGTGTACATTTGCCGACCCATTGGCTGAGAGTATTGCCCTAATCTCACTAAATCAATATGAAACCTATTGGGAAATCACTCCCGAAGGTAGTGTTCTACTAGACTTGGCGCCATGAACACCAGTCAAATAATCAATGTATTTAATATGGACCCCTACATGTCCCAGTACAAATCCTATTGTCTACCCTCTGACTATCTTGGAAAAATTCAAAGTGTCAATAATACATTAATTGTTGTTAATATAAGTCCGTCTACTGTGATTACGGGTCATTGGGTGTGCATCTTTCAAAAAATGAAGGATATTGAATATTTTGATCATCTTTGTCTACCCTATACATTCTACACTCCCCACATAAGCATCTATATTGAGGGCAGTGTAAAAACTATTATTCAAAATCAAAAAAGGTTTCAGGATCTAAAGACTAACAGCCTTGGCTTCCATGCACTCCCATATTTTGTGTTCCGATGTCGCGGTTATACTTACAAGCAGTTTCTCCAAAGTTATGGTGAAAATCCCCGTGTGAATAACTGACTAGTGGAAAATATCCTCTCAGACCTATACAATATTGATTTCAATGCCCTAAGAGTAAAGTGCTTAAACAATTTTTGTGAATTTGCTTATTAATAAAATGCATATATATACAACAATGTCTTTAAATCTTCACTTTAGATTTCTTTATCGATGTATAGGCAACTGTCGTGAACCACTAATGACAGTAAATCATTTGGATTCACTATATATTGATCTTGATTGAATGCAAGGTCAGGATCACATTTTATACAGTACAATGTAACTTCACTCTTGTTATATATCTCTGTATAGTCAATGATACTATTTGCATTCATATTATGAAATTTAAGAGTTTCAATTTGTCTATTTGAATCAATATCACATACAGTGTTTTCAAATGGTGAATCAAATTCGGTAACTGCCAAATAAAAATCACTTGGCTTATAGTCATAGTAGGCAGTGTCATCACAACGATGACGTTGAAACCAAATTGTCTTGTTAGCCTAACAGTTGAATCGTAAACCTGATTCCTCTTCCCAGAATAATTTAAATCTACGACGATACCCATCTGGTAGAAATAAACTAAAATCACATTTAGGATTCTTTCCAATCATATCGGGGTAAGTATTCTCCCACTGATCACATTTATCATAGTGACAATTGGAGCACAGGTGCCCTCTAGGGTGAGAGTCACACACCTCCTCAAGACATGAATTACATCCTTTAATTTGTACTGCATAGCCTCTATGTAATTTACAAGGTTTACATAATTTACACTTTTCACTATATTCATCAATAATTGTACAATTATCAAATTGATTCCAACTGCCTAGAGTGTGCAAGCACAATAGGCCTATATAGAAAATTTTTCGGTTTCCTATTTCAACTCACTCACATATAAAGCGAAACTGAGCATCTTCGCTTCATAAAGTCAATGAGGGGAAATGTGGGGAGAGGAGTAACTCTGTAACGTTACCTCTTTCGAAGGATGGAGGAGCCATCTACATTGAATTCATTGGCATTGTTTTAAAAAGTATATCCACAATATGATTCTGCTTTGTTTGAATTAATATATCAATAAATTGACTATATGTATTTGAGTTAAATTTTAAAAGTTTCATACAATAGTCCAATGGGGGAGAATCACTCCTCATTATATTTTCAATTGTTCCCGGACATGAGAATATCCTGGGTTGAAGAGATAACTCGAGAAAATCATCATCCAAAATCAAATATTTTTCTATAAACACTAGATTTTCTCTAATTCTCTCTTTCTCAAATTTAGTCATTTTTCAATCCTTTCACTCCGACAGTTGTCTCTAGACTGACCCTGATTCGTTAGCCCTAACCAGAAAAGAAAGAAAACATTTTCGATTTCAAAACAATTTTATTGAATAATTACAACAACAACAATACTAAGCATGTACAATTAGCGATACAGTTTATTGTCTTCGATATGTTTCACCAATGCACTTAAAGCACATTGAAGTCTATTCACATGTGCTGTATCAACTTTTGCGGCGAAACATAATTGATCCTCCATTTTAAATTTGCTCAAGGATATCACATATCTTGCATATACTGCATCCCATTCCAGACAAAGCCGTGATCCTTTCGTGATTTCCACCGCAGTGTTAGGTGCTCTTGTATTATTACCATCAATCCCCCTAGCAACTTCTAGGAGGGTAAACATTCCACTCATCGTCATCACAAATATATATCCAAATGAGTAAAGTCAAAACTGTTCTTCTTCTCACTCCTTTGAATTCTATTCACAGACTAATAAAAACTATAGCAAAAATCCTTTCCTTATATTCCCTCCGTCGCTAATATGTAAGCAAGCCCTCTGATTGGCTGAGAAAGGATATGTATTTGACTCGCTGATCGGCTGAGAAGGAAGCACGTGATCTAGCGGTTTCTTGGAAACTCATAACATTCGCTGAGAGCAACAACGAGAAGGAAGCGTCATTGACCTGCTCCCATTAGACTCAATTAACCACCAAAGTGAGAATGTTTCTGTTTTTTCATTCTCACTGACAAAAACCATACAAACAGACATAAATGTAAGAAAGTTCCTGTTTTTCAAATTCTCGCTGACAAAAATCATCCATAACCATCCATGAAAAACATCAAATAAATCGACCAACACACATAACCATCCATGAAAACAGACATAAATGTGACAAAATTCCTGTTTTTCAAGTGAGAAAAATACTGTTTTTTCATTCTCACTGACAAAAACCATAAATCATCCATAACCATCCATGAAAAACATCAAATAAATCGACCAACACACATAACCATCCATGAAAACAGACATAAATGTGACAAAATTCCTGTTTTTCAAATTCTCACTGACAAAAACCATAAACCACGTGGTTCTATGCCCATATTAGGAGTCCCCGTGGGAGTTATAGGGTCATCTCTACTCGCACTTCACTTTTGATTTTCCGGCAAAGTTTATCACGGTTTCTCTATATGCCATTTTTCAAGCTGCGTCGTATGGTACAATACACAAAAATATATAAGATTTTTTAAAATAGATATCACCAAAAGGAATAAGTACCCAGTAGTTTTTTTTCCATGAATTTTTTCTAATTGTTTATATTCAAGTCTTCTCAAAAGCATAATTTGTTTTTTTCTTCTGAACAGTTGATATTTTTCTACGTTCGAGGTGTGCACAGGGTTGCCGCAAATCCATGTCCAGAAGGTGCTATTTTTCGTGAAAACAGAGTGCCACATCCTTGCTACTCAAAATTTTCGCTAAAAATGCAAATTTCACGCAATGCTGGTTGGAATGGCACAAACAGCTGTTATACTAAGTGCAGTAGCAGCACTATGCTAAGCCATGTTTAGCACCATAGTGCTACATGTGGCAACCCTGGGTGTGCACCTGAGGACCATGTTATACTTTCAATATATCCTAGTTCTAAGAATCATCTCATCAATATTAAAGAAAAGCTGGTCATTGTAACCCTACTTGCAGCCTATGCCTCAACTAAAAAGATTGCTTAGTTCAGTAATGATTTAGTTACCTTTTCTAGCTATCCCATATTTCATTATGTCTATATTTGGAGAGGCATTATTAGCTCGTGTTTTTTCTATTTTTCATTTTCTCTTGTGAGCCCTCATTGATAACATATTGTCAACCTTGTTTTTCAAATCTTTAAAATTATTTTCTAATAGAATTTCAGTATAAACTTGTAAAACCATCACAAAATTTAACGATTCTTAGGCCGTGCCATCTATAGTTATAGTTGCTGAGGTCTCATTGTTTTAGAAAAAGACTCCAACACCGGTAAAGCGTGAAACACCAAAATCTGTAAACTCAGATATGCACTCGCCTGCTGGTTTTGACCGTTTTGTGCCGCAGACAAGACCATCACCTTATCAAGATACACCAGCATCGCATCAGCTAAGGTGTGTATTTTCTACTTTTTTCTTCTTTGTTGTTTCCAACAGAAAAACGCGAGGTTCTGATACAAACATGCTGGGTGGTGGGAAGACCTGGGGCTATCCATAAACAATTTCCTAGGAGGCTTAGCCCACCACATGAAAACTTTTTCGGTAGACGTCAGACTTAGTAGGCTGGAGGTGTGCAGCAGAAAATTAAAGGAAAAGTCAAAGGATAAAAGTGTAAGAAAACCTAAAAATTGGAAAAAACAAAAGAGCGGAAAACGAAGAATTGAAAACAAATTGAAACTTAATAAAAGAAAAATCCATAGTTACAGGCACTCAATTTGTGTTTTTTCCCACATTTTTTTTGTTAAGTTATTATTTTCTTGCTTCGGATCTTACATTCTTTTCTTTTGGTCTCCTTGACACTGAAGATCGAGGTAAGTTCGGCCTCTAGGCTCTTGGAACTTTTTGTGTAGTGTGGCATATCCCGTTTGAAAGACTGGGTTTTCCTGATCCAAGGCATGCATTTTCCTAATTTGAATTAATCATCCAAATTAAAGCACGATTAAAGTTTATTTTGCTTGTCCTGGAATAAAGGGAAAAATTGACTCTTTTTTTCTTTGTAGATTTGGTTGTTTATGTCTTTCCTTTATCAGCCGAAGTTATTTCTATATCACTGACCAGCTGTCTAATATATAAAATAACAACTTTCAGAGGCTGTTGGACGACATAAATAAAAAGAAGCAACTGTTGCGTGTATCCCTTTGTAGGGACTGGATATTTTCCACCTTCTTCCAATCACAAATTAAGTTTTTAACCCCTCCCTCCTCCAAAAGGAAAAGTTTTCCTGAAAGCTTCAGCTAGATCCCCCAACCATGAGACAAACAGGATATACTCACCAAACTCCGTATCAATTTCATCGCCTTGAAGCTGTTTTATCACCATCACCTGAAAGGTATTGACTGCTTGCAATCTCTTGAAACGGTGTGTAAAAATAGCGTCTGATTATCGCAAACCAACTGACAGATTATAAAACTACTCCGGGGATAGTCACGTCTAAGCATCAGCACTGTTTCTGTTTTTCAGAAAAACAAAACATAAAAAAAAACAGATGAAAAAAAAACACAGTAGAAACAGGTCCATAAAAAGACAGGTGACCTATTTCTCCTTTCTGTTCTGTTTTTTGGTAAAATAGAAACAGGTTAGACAAAAACAAAAGCGAAAAAAAAGAGCTAAAAAAAACAGAACAGAAGCAAGTGTGTCAAAACAGGTAACGTGTCTTTCCTTTATGTTTTTTTTTTTTGGGGGGGGCGGGGGCAGAAACAGAAACAGAAGTAAACAGAACTAGCTAGTAAGATCACGTAATGTGCATTCAGGGTAGAGTTGGCTGGGTGTTATGGAGATTTACCGGTTATGTTGAGTAAGATTGTTTTTATTGTAGTAATGACTTACCTATTCGATTAGCTGTTACTTTTTGCTAAATATTATCGCCTGGATATCAAGGTTCAACAATAAAATGAAACGTTTTATTCTTTATTTCCACTAAGAAAAAAAAGGAAATATTTTTCTTTGACAAATGTGGATAAAATATACCGTAATTTTTATAACTAACGACGACATAAAAAAAAGGAAAAAATGAAGTGGCTAAATCGACAATGTAACTTGAAACCTTTTAGTAAATGGAATTGTCTAGGCTCAAAGCGGAGAGTAACTAAATACGAAAGAGACAATTTCAGTGACCAAACTAAATGATTAATGTCCCAATCACAATGGGAATTTACTATTACTAATACAGAGATTTAAGTATCACTAATTTAAGCCAATCATAATTTTTAACCAACCAGAAAATTCTATGGACGGTCTTATTGGCTGAAATTGGCGCTAGCTAATTTTTGGAGTTAGTAAAATCTTATAACGAACAAATAAACTTTCAAATGGGGATAAATCCATATATTTAGAAATTGAAAAAAAAGAAAACAGGTACAAAAGTCCAGATATTTTGATCACATATACAGCGACCGTCTTCAAATGGGGATTTATCCCCATTTGAAAGTTTATTAGTTATTCATAGAATGGCAGCGTGGTCTGAGAAAACTACAGCAAATTAAAGGTGTTACGTCGAAAAAAAAGTAAAATCTGATTGTGAATGGGCCTCAACTCATAGCATGCAGTCAAAACTATTTTCAGTTTGCCTCTTGTTTGATGCTCTTACTCTGGTTAGGAGGATTATTAGTATTTAGGGTTTTTTTGGTAAAAATCGAACTTGCTGGTGCTATATTATTTTTGAGATGACGTTCAACTACACAACAACAAACCTCTTTGCTAAATTAAATAAAACAAGATTTTAATGGTCTTATTTTCTTCATAGTGAATACGCTTGACCGCATAATAGTTATTCACCGCTTCCTTCAAATATGGGTCAAGCAATGCCTCCAAGTATACCTAGAAGTATCCCTGGGTCAAACTCAATAGATTCCCTTGCAATGCATCAATTTGGAGGAATTTATGGGCCGAATGCTGCTAGAGAAAGGTACCCATTCATACTTGCTTGACAAATGCCGAATTGTGTATGTGATACGGGGAAAGACCGAAATCTGGTGAATTTTTACATTCACCGGTGGATGTCCGAAATTCCTTTTTCTCTGCTTAAATTCAGTCAGCTTTGTTAGTCTTATGCAAGGTTGGATGGTGACAGATTGAGTTATAAGTCTCAGAAACGGGTTATGAAACCTAACCTGTCACCATCGATCTTTGCATAAGACTGACAAAGCTGATTTGCAAGGCTAACTGAATCCAAGCAGAGAAAAAGGAATTTCGGATATCCACCGGTGAATCTCGACATTCTCCAATTTCGGTCTTTCACGGTAATATTGAATGTAATGATTACCAAAGTTTAAATCACTGGACAATTTGTTAGTGGAACTTTACTTTTTATTTAAAGATTTATTTTATGAATCCCCTTCAAGTTACTTATAAAATGACAAAATATAAAATAATGTTGGTTGTTATTGCTGGCTTTGCCAAATATGTAAATTTATTCTAGTTTTTTTATGGAATTTCACGCTTTTTTTGAAAAAAAACATCTTTTTTTATTGATGAAAATGAGGTTATCTCTAAAAACGCATCATAGAAAATTATGTAAAGCGGATGTTTCTTTTTGAATCACTTTTGAATTTCACACTGAAAATTACCGAGTTAGTAGAATTAGTAGTTAGTTAGTAGTTAGTAGTGTTTTTAGTAGAATTGGATTACAATTGGATTGACAAAAATAGTTGGATTGACTTGCTGAAAGAGTTATAATATCATCGGCAAAAAGTATGATACGGCAAAACGTTATGTTGTAAGGTGGTAAAGCGTAGAAAAAGCAAAAAAAATAAATTAAATAAAAAACCTATCTGCTAGGAAATATCAGCCATCACATCTAAATAAATTACTGACTATCATACTATATATAAAACCAATAGTTAAATGGAAAAAAGTAAACTGAAATGAAACAAAACACCGTTAAGGATCAATAATTTGGTTGATTTACTGTTAAGAACTAGATGAATAACGTGGTAAAAAAATTTTTCTTGTTTAATATAAAATAGACTTTTCGTATAATACCAATCAATATTAACAGTGAAGAATGTATACGAACAACTAAATACTTAGTACAAGTAATACAACCTTGAATGAAGGGGCACCGTTAATTCAAGGTACATGAACTCCCAGAATCAAGGAAAAACAATCAAAAAACCACTACAATATCCCTAGAACAGCTAGGTGGCTCAAACTCGATCAGCAATAAAGATGAAAGTGTGAAAAAAATAAGCCCTAGGATCATGGCAAAAAAGGACATAACAACATCTAACACATAAATGAACATTTTAACAACATATTAACATTTTAACAACACAAAAGCAGTTGCGTTTGAGCTTCATCTAGAAATTTTAAGATTATCTCTGTATTTTGTAAAATCCCCCCCCTCTCTAGGAGTTTGATGCTTTCTATATGCCAGGCCAAATAAAACAAAAAATTAAACTGAAAAAGCAAAGCAAACCTCTTAAGATGGCTAAGAACTTCTAGTGCCCAAATCAAACCAAATCGAGAATATCAAACTTTAAACGTCATAAGTTTAACACTTGGAACTGAGAGGAACTCATTTTAATGCTTAAAAAATTGTCTGGATTTCCTAATAAGCTACCTATTTTTAGACCCCCCCCCTCTTATGCCTACTTTAGATAAAATCTCGGTATAAATATGCTTTGCGCTTTAAAAATGTCTGATTTTAACGGCTCTGACTAAAAATTTATTGTCTCTCGCCATTGATTCGCACAATTTTCATGGAAAAACCTGACCGCGGATCAATTGACAAGGAAAAATTGAAGGAACAATTTCCTTTGAGAACTTACTGCACGTGTATTACACAAAGCCTGTAGTACTAGTACTTGTTTTACACAGGGGAGTGCATCAGCCTACAATTGCGAAGGCCGAAAATATGGGGCATTTATTTGCATGGCCTGGAACCCGGAGAGAGTGAAGAGAGGTGATAAACAGCTAGTATATACAGAGCTTCTAAGACGTGGATGCAGAAGCCTGGGTCCAATGGAGGTCCAAACTCCTATCCATCAGTATAGCAGTTTTTATCAACTCGACAGAATGTGGACATTTTGCATGATATGTTACTGAAAATACAATTGAAAATTGCACCCAAAATGAAAACGCTTGTCAAGTGTCTTCACGATTTTCATTGTGATCCCTACTTATTCTGAATATTATTCTGCCATACTTATTCTGAATATTCCGAGCTGCCAATATGATATTTAACTACCAAGACATTCCAAATTATTGCATTTCTGTATTAAAAAAAAAAACTAATCCTGATGTCAAACACTATGTGTAATAAGAATGGAAGCTAATGTTAGTGTTCTAACGAAAAATCAGCGACTGCATTTAGGGATTGGTTTTTGATTGTGTTTTTTTTTGTGTATAATATCAAGGCAAAATTATTGTAATGAGTTTAATTAGTAAAATTTGTTTCTGAGAAAAGTCTGATCTTAGTTTCTGAAAAAAAACGAAAAAAAACACACACTTTTGAAGAGCAAAAAAAAGTTAAAAAATGTCCAATTATAGATGACCCTGGGGATTTTTTTTCCGACACTAACCCAAGTGTCCTTTCTTATAAGTTACAAATGGTCTGCTTGATACTAGGAAAACATCATAACCTTATAAAGCTTAAAGTAAGTTCCCAGTCTAATAAAAAGCAACTAAAGAGTTCAATACAAGGTGTAATAAAAGGGACATCAGCCGCATGACCAAGTAATGTCTGAAGGAGAGAGGCTATAGTTGTTTTTTTGAATTATAGAAAACTAAATAGCCCTTAGTTCTGTTAAGTAGCGCAGGGTCGATTAGCTCCGATTAAGCTCGCATGGGATTGTAAAAATACATGGGAACCCCCTGAATTTGTGGAACAAAATAAAAGTATTTAGATTAGTAATTTGTTCAAGTAAAAATCTGTTATATTCTATAATCCCTATGTATTTATCAAGAAGCAAAGAAAAAGCCGTAGGATTTTTCCTGTTTGTAATCAGTTTATTATCCGAGTTGCAGCGGTAGCTAGCAAATTACATAAAGGACCGATATAGTTCATCAAAATTATAATAATCTGGTTTGCAGCGGTAGCTAGCATCCTAGTAAGAGACGATTACGTCCAATGTTAAGAAATATAAAAACCCATAACACCTAAAAAAAAGGTCAGATCAAAACAAAAGTACACCATTAGAACCGCCTTGTCCGAAAGCCCTGTATAAGAAACTTTCTGTCCCTTGGCTTGAACAGCAAGGGAAATATATTGGCTTGAAAATCAAGAAAAGTGGCGGGTACTACAACATTCTGCCTAAACGGGATATTTTTTTCTTTCTTTCTTGTTATCCAGAGATAGCTTTGCACTGGAACATCGTTGAAAGTTGTTCAATGGCTCATTTTAAAGGAAATTAATTGGGTTAAAAACTTTTTGTAACTAAAACAAATTATTTTAAAACAGGATAAATTTTTCCACTAAAAACTGTATTTTTGATGTCTTTCCATAATTAAAAATAAAATACTTTTTAAAGTAGAATCAATTTTGTCAAAAAAATTGATACCAATAGATACACTTGTCTCAATAGTAACCGAAACTCTAAAGAACGAAATTTTGGTACCAATAGATACATCAAAGCAAACAGTTCATGATAACAAACTGTATCTTGTATAGTAAGTGTGACTCGTCTCAATAGTAAAACTTGCTACATCTAGTTCCTTCTGTAATTAAAGATAAAATATTTTTGCAGGCTGATCTTTGTAAATTGAGAAACATTTAACGCATATTTTATCGGGATCACGAAAAGTATTCAAAATTACAGATTAAAATTCTCTTTGAAAGAGCGGATGCTGTTGAAAAGTCGGCTAGAAATGCTTTGGCAAAGCTTCATAGTAATATCCAAAAGAAATGTTGTCAGTTTAATGAAAAGCTTCCAAGGTATGGACTGGCAACTGCGGAACAGTTTATAGATACAATGGAAAATGTTCGACAACACAGTGAATATACAGAGGCGTACTTCTTAGAAAATTCATATATTAATTTTGGAAGGAGCAATTGCAGTTTATGTAGCAGCAATAAAAATATATATACAAGCATACCTATCAGCAGCGAAGGAAAAGCAATGTTTTTCAATTATGGTGAAAACGAGCCTGTTAGGGTTATTAGTATATGTGTTTGTAAGACTAATGATTTAGAACAAATTCCTGGAACACCGACTCAAGAAAAAAGTATTTCTAACTGTGTTTTAAACAGTTCTTTTAGTTCTACTGAATATTTGGCAAAAAATTCTCTGTGTAGTAGAACAAACTGTCCTGAAAAGTACGAGACAACTATTGAAAAATGCTCTGAATCTAGATCTGACAAGGAAATTATGATGGCTGAAGTCACCTATAACAATCTGAGTAAACATTCAAAACCAAAAATTGGGCAGCAGGTTACTTGGCAATATCACCCTGATATCTGCAAGGTCTATCCGACGGATATTGAATTATGTCAAATTCTTTTTGATATCCTTGAAAATAATATAGCATTAAAATTTTCAACTGACAAAGTGGTTAATTTCTATCTTGGCGGCTTGGATTATTGTAAAATCAATTACAGGGACACAAGAAAGCATGGGCGTCCGTTATACTGTAGCCCAAATGAGGGATGTCAGAGCTATTTCCGTTCTCTAAAGGCACTAGCTCCACGTTTTCCTGTCTTGACCTGTTTTATTAATAGCGTATATAAGGCAGTATCAAAATCTAAGATTATACAACATATTGATCTACTAAAAGTCGAGGGCTCGTACAAGGAACTAAGTCATTATATAGAAGAAGTGTCAAGTAAACTCTGTCGTAATAATAGTCAAGACTTCATCTACGGTGATGGCAATATTAGAGTTTTTGTGGATGAAAATACAATAATAAAATTATTTGGTGAGAGCCTTGATAAGGTAGCTAACATCAGGGATGCGTACCCCACAATGCATTGTGACAGTTGCGAGCAGATAAAGACAAAAAACCAATTGAAGAGTCTAAGGTCTCTTTCAAACAAGACAGGTGTTGATGTAATATGATGGCCACTATTTGAGAACACCAATAACAGGACATATCCAAAGATGATAGAGAACAGCTAATTTATTGTACAGGTTGGAAAGAGGATGTCATTGATTTAATCTCTGTCTGTGATTACTGTGCTGGGAAAATGTTGAAAGGTCAGGAGAATGTCCGATCAGTATTAAATAACCTTCAGATAGACTGTACACCGGAATGTATAAAATGTTTAAATAATTTTGAAATGGCAATGATTCGATTTTTAATGCCTTGTCTTACGATCGTCAGATTAGGGCAAGTAATTACATTAAAAGACAATCATTGGAATAACATACCACTGCATACATACATGCTTGTTATCCGGGTCTCAGCGGTAGCTAGCAACCTAGTAAGAGACGATCACGCACCATAGGAAAAACTAAAGTAACCCATAACTCGCGAAAAAAGATTAAGATCAAAACAAGAAGTACACTATTAGAACCGCCTTGTCCAAAACTTCTATATAGCAAACTTACCATCCTTTGGCTTGAATAACAAAGAAAATATATTGGTTTGAAAATCAAGAAAATTGACTTTAACCACGATATTCTCCACAAACGATATCTTTTTTCTTTCCGCTTTTTCTTCCTCCTCAGCTAGCTGAGCACTGGAAAATCATAGAGAGCTGTATAATATCAGGGTTGCAGCGGTAGCTAGCAACCTAGTAAGAGACAATCACGACCAATGTTAAGAAATATAAAATCCATAACTCCTAAAAAAAGTCAGATTAAAACAAAAAGTACACCATTTGAACCGCCATGTCTGAAACCCCTGTATAGGAATCCGGGTTGCAGCGGTAGCTAGCAACCTAGTAAGAGACGATCACGTCCAATGTTAAGAAATAAAAAAAAACCATAGTTCCTAAAAAAGGAGTCAGATCAAAACAAAAATACACCATTAGAACCGCCTTGTCCAAAACCCCTGTATAGGAAACTTTCTGTCACTTGGCTTAAACAGCGAGGGAAATATATTGGCTTGAAAATCAAGAAAATTGACTTTAACCACGTTATTCTCCACAAACAGCATATTTTTTTCTTTCTCTTTTTTTCCGGGTTGACGCGGTAGCTAGCAACCTAGTAAGAGACTATCACGTCCAATGTTAAGAAATATAAAAACCCATAGTTCCTAAAAAAGGAGTCAGATCAAAACAAAAATTACACCGTTAGAACCGTCTTGTCCGAAACCCCTGTATAGGAAACTTTCTGTCATTTGGCTTCAACAGCAAGGGAAATATATTGGCTTGAAACTCAAGAAAAGTGGCAGCTACTACAACATTCTGCCTAAACGGGATATTTTTTTCTTTCTTTCTTGTTATCCAGAGATAGCTTTGTACTGGAACATCGTTGAAAGTTTTTCAATGGCTCATTTTAAAGGAAATTAATTGGGTTAAAAACCTTTTGTAACTAAAACAAATTATTTTAAAACAGGATAAATTTTTCCACTAAAAACTGTATTTTTGATGTCTTTCCATACTGCTGTCTTTTCAAAGACATTTGATTTTTGAAGCAATCAAACAGTTCGTGGTAAGGTTGTATTTTAAACTTTATATTCCATAGATAGCTTAGCACTGGAACATCGTAGAGAGTTGTTCAATAGATCATTTTAAAGTAAATTAATAACATTCAAGGACGTATCCAAAGGGTTTAGTGGGTTTGAACCCCCCTCCCCCAAAATGTTTTTCAGATTCATAATAACGAATATAAAATGAATAAAACAAAATTGAATATAAAAAAATATACAAAAATGAATATGAACAACTTTTTTATGCGTTTTTGAAATTTTTATAATAAAGAACGAATATTTTACCGATTTTACAGTAAAGACCGATCTCTCGCCCATAGTAACTGATATATGGTGGTTCTAGGGGTAGCTGCAAGATATCCAGATTGCAGCGGTATCCAGGTTGCAGCGGTAGCTAGCAACCTAGTAAGATTAAAGAACGAACTATAGTTAATACTGACTGAAATTTTAAAATAGATTTAATTTTTTTGGGTTGTAGCGGTAGCTAGCAACCTAGTAAGAGACGATCACGTCCAATGTTATCAGTACAGAATCTTTAATGTTATAATGCTTATATTAAAAGATGATCATTAAAAGAGCTAACCACTGCATATATTGGACTTAGCTAGCAGCCTGATTCTTTGAGGATCGTCCCTTACTATTCCAAAGAAGAAAAAGCCGTAGTATTTTTCCTGCTTGTAATCTGGGTTGCAGCCTCAGCTAGCAACCTAGTAAGACACGATCACGTCTAATGCTAAGAAATTTAATAATCCAAAAGTCTTAAGAATAGAGTCAGATCAAAACAAAAAGTACATCATTAGAACCACCTTTTCCGAAACCACTATATAGGAAACTTACCATTCCTTGGCCTGAAAAACAAGGGAAATATATTGGCTTGAAAATCAAGAAGACTGGCAGCTACTAAGATATTTTGCATAAACGGCATCTTTTTTGTTTTTTTTTCCGTTTTTTGCTCCTCAGCTAGTTACAGTAAAGAACGATCTCTCTCCCATACCAACTGATTTATGGTGGTTCCAGGTGTAGTTACATATATCCGGGTTGCAGCGGTAGCTAGCAACCTAGTAAGAGACGATCACCTCCAATGTTAAGAAATAATCCGGGTTGCAGTGCACACGCGAAGGAAACAAGATTAAAAGGGCAATAATTTTTGAAAAAAAAATAAAAAAAGTTTTAACTTATTTCACTAGAAAAACCGAAAAAGAAAAAACCGAAAGAAACAGAGTATAAAATAACGACACAGTCAAGTAGAACGGTTAAAAAACCTGACAGATGGAAATATCCCTAATTAATGTAAAGAAAAATTTCAAATCCCTTATGAAAATCAACTTATGATCCACCATAATAAATTTAACAGTGTGCAAGTAAAGTTAACCAAGTAAATATTAATGAGAAAAAAATAATAATAATATAAGTGATGTCAAAACGTCGGCGATCAGGGAGAAAGGCCCAAGGTGAGAAGCTCGTGGTCGACCGATGGTGACAAATAGTGTTTTTAGGTCCTGTGTGGTTCATTCTGCCTACTAGGTAGCTACTTTACGAAAATCAACTATATCCCTATAATTAAGAAAGTTAAACTATGAAGAAAATTAATCAAAAGTAAATCAAATATGCCTAACTTGACTTAAAAATTCGATAATCTGACACATAGCTAGAGCTTGATCTGAATCGTGTTTTGCTCTATTTTTAGGTTTTTAGTGTTTAATCTTCCTTTTTTTTTTACTTGCCGTTTTGTTCGTTTTTCTTGCTTAAAATATCAGTCAAATTCTTATTTAATTAGTCTAATAATCAATTCGTACTCAATTTTTTACTTTAATTATTTATCAAAATATAATTTCTCAATAAGTTATTAATTAAAATTCAATTATCTCAATTAAACTAATTAGAACCTGATAATTTATTTAAGCTAGACTAAGGTTTATGTATAACTTGAAAAGATTGTGCTTCATTTAGTGGAAAACGTTTATTTTTGTCAATTTTTTTCCTGTTTCTCCCTTTTTTTTTAGTTTATGCGAAATTTATTTGAGCAACATGTACATTAAATTATCCAATTCTGATATAGTGACTACTAAAGAGATTTCCTCTTGAAACCTACATTTGTTCACCCCCATTATACCCGTACAAATTTCCGCCAGTTTTCAGTATATTTTGATAGAGAAAATTTGTTTTTATTAGCTGAAGTAAACACGACTAGTTCGGAGTATCGGGTATTTTGAAAAGAAGTTTAGTTTTTAAACTATTCAATTCAGTAGGCTATACCCTTCTATCTGGCAGCTTTATAAAATCAAAAAAAAAACTACCAGTACAGAAGCGTCTAATTAGGAGCTCATCCTGTTCATATTTATGAACACTATAATATTCTCTGTTCCAAGAGAAACTGTTGGAACTTTGTCTTGTTATAATAATACAGAAAGAATAGACCCAAGTTACAAAACAGAATTACTGTTACAAAATGTGGGTACGATAACCATAAAACAAGGGTGTCGACTCGTAACTAAAGAGTCAACCGTCCGAACGCCGTTAATTACAACGAGCACAAAGATAATAAGTCCCAAAATAACTAACTTCAAGGCGATCAACCTGTCGTACACTATTCCCAATATAGAAAACGAGGAAATAAAAACCTCGATATGGTCAGAAATAGAAAAGAATAAAGGGACAATAAGGCTTACAAAAATAAGAGAAGCATTAGATTCGCAGATTCCCCTATTTACAAATGAAAACCAGAGATTAACGTATGTGGATAATAGATACGGATTGTTCTCAACCAATTTCTGGTGGAACATACTATTGGCCATATGTTTCGTTTTTGCAACCTCCCTGACCATAAGAACCCTATTGACGTTTAATTACGGAAAAATCCTAAGACTAAGAAGACGAAAACCAAGAGAAGAACACGGGGAAACAGCTGAAATGCAGAGGTTAAACCCGGAGCCCCATGAGAACGTCTAAGCCAAGAAAATAGGGAAGACATTAGAAAACGAGTGGGTATAAAAGTCTCCACTCGTCCTTGTTATGTCTTGTTCCCTCATTGTAGTATCGTTTACGTAAAACCGTGTGGTTATGACGCTGCAACATGAGTTTCTTAAACAGCACGGACGTGTGTGAACAATGCAGGCATGAAATATGTTGTAAAATTAGACCTCAAAATTAACCATGTAGCATAAACTCTGTTTAAAAGATTATCTTAAATTTAATGTAAAATTAACTAAGTGTTGAAAGATTTAAAATAAAGTGTATGTAGTAGTGTATATTAGAAAGTATAATAAGAGACCACACTTAAAGTTGAAAAATTAATATTTTATAACGTCGTTAGGCTATAACAACTTAGAAGAAACGTAGATGTATTGAATTTCTCAATGAGAATTGTGTCGTTTCATTATGACCAAAATAATGAAAATTTACTTTTCTGTCCTAATATCAATGAATTTATTTAACTCTGTCTAATAGCGTAAAATTCATGTACCCGATCAATATGTGACCTAATTTTAATATAAGCATTTACTTTAAAGAACGTGTGATCCTGCCTCGTTATTTTTATTACAGGAAGCGGATTGACACATTGGATATCGAGCATTACAATGAGTTGCCCAGTGCAGATACAACCTAGTAGCATCTATTTTCATCATACCTCAACCAACGAAGAGTACTCTCCATACACTCCAGGCAATTTTCATCCCAGCTTCTTCCACGAAAACAACAGTTACCTTTGATCATTGTTTCTTCGACCATGAACCATATTACGTATCAGGTAACATTATATTTGAATCTCAGTATCCAGCGCATTATCGAACTATATAATCACATAAATTCTTAGAACCTCATCGATCAGTACAAGATATAAATACAGAAATATCGCCCTTGATAATCATTATGGACCCCAGAATCATTTGAATGTATTGTGATGATATTTGAAGTTAAATGATATTTAACGATATTTGAAGTTAATCAACATTTGAGGATAGTTGAATATATTTGAAGTTGAAGTTAAAGACAATATGTTGAAGGATTCACTATAATTTGATGTCAACCCGTTCCAAATCCCAACTTCAATTCCCCCGTGATTAACCTAGGAAGCACCGCAAAGGTTAATCGACGCAAGCCATGAGCTAACAATTTTATAAAAGGCACAAATGAACAATTTTACGCGAGAATACATTCTCTATGTGCCCCAAAATATCCTAAAAATGATATGCTGAGAAGAAAATAAACGCACTCCCAGTGTTCGACCCCTTAATGATAAGGCACCCTATGAACTATAAAAAAAAAGCCAGTGAGAATGAACCCTGATAGCGTATGCCAACACCTGTAGTGGGAAGCATCATTTTACCAGTTGACAATTAGAGAAAACTTGCCGTGTGAACACAATCAGGCTCGAGCTGTTCCATGAAGAAACCATAACGTAAGTGCTTTAAAAAATTTTGCCAAGACAAAAAGAGTGAAGGACAATAACTTAGAACAGAAGGATTAAGTACACTAAAGACTCGAAGGTGATGAAATAGATGTGAATTTACATATGTTACTTCTTAATAACTTTGATAACTCAAAAATATCCTATCATTAACGTTGCGTGACAAACAGTCCAAGTGAAAGTGTTTTTGTCACCAGTGAAAATGGTAAACATAATACTGTGTGTTATAAATCATTCATGTATGTACCGCTAGATGTTCAAGTAGAATTATGTGTAGTATTATCATGTTATTCATTTAATGTAGCGTAGATAGAATGTAGTATGCCATGTAGACAGCAAAAAAAAGCATTGTAAAAAGTGAATTCAAAAAAAAACGTCATGTAAAGGTAGAATAGCCCCAACCTTGTTGGAAATGTAAAAGTAATCAGGGTTAGATGTAGAAAAAAAATCTTTAGTATAGTAGCTAGCCTAGAACCATGAATAATCTTAGTCCGGTAGATGAATTTTAGATAGGGATGTAAAAAAAAAGAAAAATAAAAGTAATAGAGAAATTTTTTAGCACTCCTTATTAAGCCAGAAAATAAATATAAAACAATTATGTAGAAGAAACAAATAATAAACGGTGAAAATTTTAAAAGCCCAAAGGCAAGCAATTACTAATGACGGGGTGTCATTAATTGATGGGAAGGGTAATATGTATCATGAGCAAAATGCGATATATTTAAAATACCAAAATAAAGTTCCTTCTTTCTAAAGGTAATTCCGACTTCCTATAATTAAGTCAAACCTACTTTCAAAAATGAAATGTCCTTAATCAGCAAAGAAAAAAAAAACTGCAGTTAGCCTCAGACAAAGAACGACGCTATCCAAGCTTTGGATTTTGCTAAGACAGTGAGCAATAAAAAAGGTGCTACGCACAATATTTCTAAGGAAGTTTAAACGATAAGAACCGTGTGAACGCCTAAATCATCAAAAATAGTTAAGAAAGATTATCGGACGAAAGGTTCATACCCTTGGACCACTTGGGCCAATTATGAGCCAGTTCTTACAGCGTAGGACTGAAGAGCTACGTTTGAGAGTGGGGTAAAAATGCTTTTTGATAGTATTAATAATGTAGAATCAGGACCGCTTAGACAGATTTGATTTACTCGGCGTACAATCTTGGCAATTCTTTCATTGTTGTATCTCTGTCACCATTGTTGTCGTTTGAACTGACTCACTGCTGTGCACCTAAATATGTAAGTCCCAATAAACCTATTGTTTTTTACCTGTGTTTATTTCATTTTATATGTCTGCATCTAGTCTAAAAACAGGTAATTAATTCGCAAAATCTCCAAGGACGCTCCCAGGGAATCTGATCTCCAGATAGCTCAAGAAAAAAAGGCCACATTTATATGTCTACATATTCTATTTTCTCCCACTAATTGAGGGTGGCCATAGCCTAGTTGACAAAATCTTTAGCGCTATAAGCGGCGAGATTGGATAACCTATAAATTGTAAGTTCTCAGCTTCAAGGTACGATATTACATTTGACGCAGGCAATATTTATAACCACGACTCTAAGGCTTTCATCGCTACAAATGGCGCAGCTGGAAATTGGAAGAAAAATTGCGAACTAATTACGCTATAAACTTTGTAATTCGAATTAAATTATTAGAGGGATATGCCTAGCTTGACTTAAAAATTCGATAATCTGACACATAGCTAGAGCTTGATCTAAATCGTGCTTTGCTCTATTTTTAGGTTTTTAGTGTTTAATCTTCCTTTTTTTTACTTGCCGTTTTGTTCGTTTTTCTTGCTTAAAATATCAGTCAAATTCTTATTTAATTATTCTAATAATCAATTCGTACTAAATTTTTTACTTTAATTATTTATTAAAATATAATTTCTCAATAAGTTATTAATTAAAATTGAATTATCTCAATTAAACTAATTAGAACCTGATAATTTATTTAAGTTAGACTAAGGTTTATGTTTAACTTGAAAAGACTGTGCTTCATTTAGTAAAAAACGTTTATTTTTGTCAATTTTTTCCTGTTTCTCCCTTTTTTTTTAGTTTATGCGAAATTTATTTGAGCAACATGTACATTAAATTATCCAATTCTGATATAGTGACTACTAAAGAGATTTCCTCTTGAAACCTATATTTCTTCACCCCCATTATACCTGTACAAATTTCCACCAGTTTTCAGTATATTTTGATAGAGCGAATTTGTTTTTATTAGCTGAAGTAAACACGACTAGTTCGGAGTGTCGGGTATTTTGAAAATAAGTTTAGTTTTTAAACTATGAAATTCAGTAGGCTATACCCTTCTATCTGGCAGCTTTATAAAATCAAAAAAAAAAAAAACTACCAGTACAGAAGCATCTAATTAGGAGCTCATCATGTTCATAGTTATGAACACTATAATTATTCTCTGTTCCAAGAGAAACTGTTGGAACTTTGTCTTGTTATAATAATACAGAAAGAATAGACCCAAGTTACAAAACAGAATTACTATTACAAAATGTTGGTACGATAACCATAAAACAAGGGTGTCGACTCGTAACTAAAGAGTCAACCGTCCGAACGCCGTTAATTACAACGAGCACAAAGATAATAAGTCCAAAAATAACTAACTTCAAGGCGATCAACCTGTCGTACACTATTCCCAATATAGAAAACGAGGAAATAAAAACCTCGATATGGTCAAAAATAGAAAAGAATAAAGGGACAATAAGGCTTACAAAAATAAGAGAAGCATTAGATTTGCATATTCCCCTATTTACAAATGAAGACCAGAGATTAACGTATGTGGATAATAGATACGGATTGTTCTCAACCAATTTCTGGTGAAACATACTATTGGCCGTATGTTTCGTATTCGCAACCTCCCTGACCATAAGAACCCTATTGACTTTTAATTACGGAAAAATCCTAAGACTAAGAAGACAAATACCAAGAGAAGAACACGGGTAAACAGCTGAAATGCAGAGGTTAAACCCGGAGCCCCATGAGAACGTCTAAGCCAAGAAAATAGGGAAGACAATAGAAAACGAGTGGGTATAGAGGTCTCCCCGCGTCCTTGTTATGTCGTGTTCCCTCATTGTAGTATAGTTTACGTAAAACTGTGCGGCTACGCCACTGCAACATAAATTTCTTAAACAGCATAGGCGGATGTCAGCAAGGCAGACATGAAATAAGTTGTAAAATTAGACCTAAAAATTAATCAGGTAGCTTACCATCGGTTTGTAAGATTATTTAAAATTTAATGTAAAATTAACTAAGTATTGAAAGAAGTTAAAATAAAGTGTATGCAGTAGAGTATATTAGAAAGTATAATAAGAGACCACACTTAAAGTTGAAGAATTACTATTTTATAGAGTCGTTAGGCTATAACAACTTAGAAGAAACTTCTATGTATTGAATTTCCCAATGGGAATTATGTCGTTTTATTATAACCAATACGATACAAATTTAGTTTTCTGTACTAATATTAGTGTATTTATTTAACTCTGTCTCATAGCGTAAAATTCATGTACCCGATCAATACGTGACCTATTTTTACTATAAGTATTTACTTTAAAGAACGCGTGATTCTGCTTCGTTATTTTTATTACAGGAAAGAGATTGACACATTGGATATAAAGCATTAAAACGAGTTTCCCAATGTAGATACAACCTAGTAGCCTCTTTTTTCATCATACCTCAACCAACGAAGAGTACTCTCCATACACTCCAGGCAATTTTCATCCCAGCTTCATCCACGAAAACAAAAGGGTTGCAGCGGTAGCTAGCAACCTAGTAAGAGACGATCACGTCCAATGTTAAGAAATATAAAAACCTATAGCTCCTAAAAAATGAGTCAGATCAAAACAAAAAGTACACCATTAGAACCGCCTTATCCTAAACCCCTGTATAGTAAACTTTCTGTCCCTTGGCTTGAGAACAGCAAGGGAAATATATTGGCTTGAAAATCAAGTAAAAGTGGCAGCTACTACAACATTCTGCCTAAACGGGATATTTTTTTTCTATTTTGTTTCCAGAGATAGCTTGGCACTGGAACATCGCAGAGAGTTGTTCAATAGCTCATTTTAAAGGAAATTAATTGAGTTACAAATCTATAGTAACTAAAATAAATTATTTCTAAAAGAGAATAAATTATTCTACCAAAAACTGCATTTTTGATGTCTTTTCACACTGCAGTCTTTCAAACATAACGTATACCAGCGGTTAGATTTGAACCCACGCCTCCAAAGAGACTGGTGGCTAACACGAGTGCCTTGGACCACTCGGCCAGACTGCCTCTCATAAATATATATCTGAATGTGGGTTGCAGCAGTTTATCCGGGTTGCAGCGGTAGCTAGCAACCTAGTAAGAGACGATCACGTCCAATGTTAAGAAATATAAAAACCCCTAACTCCTAAAAAACGATCCGGGTTGCAGCGGTAGCTAGCAACCTAGTAAGAAACGATAACGTCCAATGTTAAGAAACATAAAAACCCAGAGTTCCTAAAAAAGGAGTCAAATCAAAACAGAAAGTACACCATTAGAACCGCCTTGTCCGAAACCCCTGTATAGGAAACTTTCAGTCCCTTGGCTTGAACAGCAAGGGAAATATATTGGCTTGAAAATCAAGAAAAGTGGCAGCTATTACAACATTTTGCCTAAACGGGATATTTTTTTTCTTGTTATCCAGAGATAGCTTTGCACTGGAACATCATAGAAAGTTGTTCATTGGCTCATTTTAAAGGAAATTAATTGGGTCAAAAACCTTTTGTCACTAAAACAAATTATTTTAAAACAGGATAAATTTTTCCACTAAAAACTGTATTTTTGATGTCTTTCCATACTGCTGTCTTTTCAAAGACATTTGATTTTTGAAGCAATACCGATTATCTACTAATAACCATATATGACGTAATAAGTGACATGACGTAATATCTAAAACCTATTGTGTAGTAATAACCATATATGACTTAATGAGTGACGTGACGTAAAAATTGAAAAAAATAATTTTTATTTTATCCGGGTTGCAGCGGTAGCTAGCAACCTAGTAAGAGACGATCACGTCCAATGTTAAGAAATATGAAAACCCATAGTTCCTAAAAAAGGAGTCAGATCAAAACAAAAAGTACACCATTAGAACCGCCTTGTCCAAAACCCCTGTATAGGAAACATTCTGTCCCTTGGCTTGAACAGCAAGGGAAATATATTGGCTTGAAAATCAAGAAAAGTGGCAGCTACTACAACATTCTGCCTTAACGGGATATTTTTTTTTCTTTTTTGTTATCCAGAGATAGCTTTGCACTGGAACATCGTAGAAAGTTGTTCAATGGCTCATTTTATAGGAAATTTATTGGGTTTAAAAAACTTTTGTAACTAAAACAAATTATTTTAAAACAGGATAAATTTTTCCACTAAAAACTGTATTTTTGACGTCTGTTCATACTGCTGTCTTTTCAAAGACATTTGATTTTTGCAGCAATCAAACAGTTCGTGGTAAGGTTGTATTTTAAACTTTATATTCCATAGATAGCTTAGCACTGGAACATCGTAGAGAGTTGTTCAATGGATCATTTTAAGGTAAATTAATAACATTCAAGGACGTATCCAAAGGGTTTAGTGGGTTTGAACCCCCCTCCCCCAAAATGTTTTTCAGATTCATAATAACGAATATAAAATGAATAAAACAAAATTTAATATAAAAAAACATACAAAAATGAATATGAACAACTTTTTTATGCGTTTTTGAAGTTTTTATAAAAAAGAACGAATATTTTACCGATTATCTACTAATAACCATATATGACGTAATAAGTGACATGACGTAATATCTAATTGTGTACTAATAACCATATATGACTTAATGAGTGACGTGACGTAAAAATTGAAAAAATTAATTTTTATTTCATTTTCGTTTTTAGTTCAGAATCGCTAAAGTTATAAACTGCATTACATTAAAGAACAAACTTTTGTCCATAGTAATCCGGGTTGCAGCGATAGCTAGCAATCCAGGTTGCATTATAATAAAGAACGACCTCATGCCTATACTAAATTTTATACGCCACTGAATTATAGTATAGGTTAGGAATTCCAGAGATAGCTTGGCACTGGAATTTACAGTAGAGAACGATCTCTCACCCATAGTAACTGATAGATGGTGGTTCCAAGGGTAGCTGCAAGCTATCCGGGTTGCAGCGGCAGCTGTAACCCGGGGTCTCTTTTCTTAAACAACAATTCGGGTTGCAGCGGTAGTCCGGGTTGCAGCGGTAGCTAGCAACCTAGTAAGATTATAATAAAGAACGACTTCTTGCCTGTACTAAATTTTATACGCCACTTAATTATAGTATAAGTTAGTAATTCAACAGATAGCTTTGCACTGGAACATCGTAGAGATTTGATCAATGGCTCATTTTAAAGGGAATTAATGGGGTTAAAAACCTTTTGTAATTAAAACAAATTATATTTATTATATGAAGATATTCTAATTATATTCCTTAAGAAATCATCATAAGTAAAAATTTCCCTTACGGAAATTGAACTCAAGCCAACTGGGTGAGAGCTATTCCATTCTCTAGACCACATAGGATATATTAAAATATCCGATTAATGTATTACATTAAAAGACGATCATTGGAAAAACATACCACTGCACTGCATTGGACTTAATTAGCTACTTGATTGCTTGGTTCGTCTCTTACTATTTCAAAGAAGAAAACGCCGTAGGCTTTTTCTTGTTTGTAATGATGTAGCATAAAACGGAACCCAAGTTGTAACTGACGTCATCCTGGTTGTTATGGTAAAGAATATAATAAGGAACGAACTCTTGTCTGTACTAACTTTTATAGGTAATCCGGGTTGCATCGGTAGCTAGCAACCTAGTAAGAGACGATCACCTCAAGACAAAAAGAGTGAAGGACAATAACTTAGAACAGAAGGATTAAGTACACTAAGGACTCGAAGGTGATGAAATAGATGTGAATTTACATATGGTACTTCTTAATAACTTTGATAACTCAAAAATATCCTATCATTAACGTGCGTAACAAACAGTCCAAGTGAAAGTGTTTTTGTCACCAGTGAAAATAGTAAACATAATATTGTGTGTTATAAATCATTCATGTATGTACCGCTAGATGTTCAAGTAAAATTAGGTGTAGTGTTATCATGTGATTCATTTAATGTAACGTAGATAGAATGTAGTATGCCATATAGACAGCAAAATAAAAAAAAAAGCCTTTTAAAAAGTGAATTAAAAAAAAAAACTCATATAAAGGTAGAATAGCCCCAACCTGTAAAAGCAATCAGGGTTAGATGTAGAAAAAAAATCTGTAGTATCGTAGCTAGCCTGGAACCATGAATAATCTTAGTCCGGTAGATGAATTTTAGATAGGGATGTAAAAAAAAAGAAAAATAAAAGTAATAGAGAAAATTTTTAGCACTCCTGATTAAGCCATAACATAAATATAAAATAATTATATAGAAGAAATAGTTAATAAATGGCGAACATTTTAAAAGCCCAAAGGCAAGCATTTACTAATGACGGGGCGTCATTAATTGATGGGAAGGGTAATATGTACCATGAGTAAAATGCGATGTATTTAAAATACCAAAATAAAGTTCCTTCTTTCTAAGGATAATTCCGACTTCATATAATTAAGTCAAACTTAGTTTCAAAAATGAAAAGCCCTTAATCACCAAATAAAAAAAACTGCAGTTAGCCTCAGACAAAGAACGACGCTATCCAAGCTTTGGATTTCGCTAAGACAGTGAGCAATAAAAAAGGTGCTACGCACAATATTTCTAAGGAACTTTAAACAATAGGAACCGTGTGAACGTCTAAATCATCAAAAATAGTTAAGAAAGATTATTGGACGAAAGGTTCGCATCCTTGGACCACTTGGGCCAATTATGAGCCAGTTCTTACAGCGCAGGACTGAAGAGCTACGTTTGATAGTGGGGTAAAAATGCTTTTTGATAGTATTCGTAATGTAGAATCAGGACCGCTTAGACAGATTTACTCGGCGTACGATCTTTGCAATTCTTTGATTGTTGTATCTCTGTCACCATTGTTGTCGTTTGAAGTGACTCACTGCTGTGCACCTAAATATGTAAGTCCCAATAAACCTATTGTTTTTTACCTGTGTTTATTTCATTTTATATGTCTGCATCTAGTCTAAAAACAGGTAATTAGTTCGCAAAATCTTCAAGGATGCTCCCAGGTAATCTGATATCTAGTTAGCTTAAGAAAAAGAGGCCACATTTATATTTATACATACTGTGTTTTCTCCAATTATTCGAGGGTGGTACTAGCCTAGTTGACACAATCTTTCGTACTATATGTAGCGATGTTGGAGAACCCATAAGTTGTAAGTTCTCTGCTTTAAGGTACGATATTACATTCGAAGCAGTCAATATTTATAACCACGACCCTAAAACTTTCATCGCTACAAATGGCGCAGCCGGAAATTGGAAGAAAAATTTGGAACTAATTACGCTATAAACTTTGTAATTTGAATTAAATTATTAGAGAGATACAAACATATGAGTAAAGTGATTTGGCCTATAACCACTAAGCTACGACAGGGAAACCCTTTAAAAATCTCTTAGGAGATAATAGCCTCCCCCAAAATAGGTTAAGTGAAAAATAAATTTTATTTTACGTTGATTAAAACGCAAAAAAAATATGTCGGACGACCTTAACGAGTTATTAATAGTGCAGAAATTGGTCGCGAAAAATATTGAAATAGTGAAATCTATACCAGAGTACAATGGTCAATCAGATATTGACGAATTAAATATCCAATTGGCCTAGTTTGTACAACTAACAAAAACAGATCTAGGAGCGTTATTCAACATGCTCCTACTACGATTAAAAGGCCAGGCCTTAACCTTTCTAAAACAGATTGAACATACCATAGGCAATAACGCAAACTTGCCAATATCCACGGTTGATTAATTGTTAAAAGCATTTAAAGATAGGTTTATAGAAACCAGTTCCATAAATAAATTAAAACACGGAACAGTGAGCTTAGACTTTTCACAAAATATAAGAGAATACCCTGATAATATACGCATTTCTGTAGAGGCAAAATACGGAAATGGTTCGGGGCACCAGAAGATTAATATTTGAATAAAACAATTATGACAAAAAAAAATATTAAATAAAAATAAAACGAGTAAAAAACCTCTAGAGAAATATCTATATTTTATTTTTAATCGGTATATAAATAGCATCAAGCTGTCCTTCAAATATATACCGCCAGTAAAAATTATGACTGTCACGTTCTAACGCTAAATTATTAGCTCCGATCTGAGGTGACATCATAGCTTCCTGCAAAAATTTTGTTTCCGAGATGAGACAAAACTCTGCGAACGGTGTAATTTCAAGACTTGTAAAAACGAAGTAGGCTTCGTTTCATAAGAGACATTAATGAGGTCACGTAATTTTTAAATAGGTGTAGTGGAACTAATTAAATTATACATATTTAGAATGAGCATTCAAAGGTGATTCTTTTGATATGTATATTGGAAAAATATATTTTGGGGGGACGTTAAAAAAAAGAAGAAGGTTAGTCTACTGAAATAGGGTCATTGGGAGCTAACAAATTTTGAGTTGAGCTCAATCCCTGCTGGTCTCTTGTCGTTAAGTAAATGCGAAGCATCTACTAACCTTTGACTGTCTGAGTTGACATTTTTAGTCGAATTTGAAAAAAAAATTATTTGGAAGAAATTTAAAAATAATTATAATAGGAAAAACAGCAAGAGTTTACTTTAAATCGCGACATGTACAAGCTAGCTATAATCTTATTATAAATAGTTAGTCTAAGATAATATTTTTTTTAATAGCTACAAAAGGTAAAAAGAAAAAAAGAAATTTTAAAGACGCACTATAAAGGTTTAAGCAAATCTTAGAATAAGCTTAGAAAGAAAAAAGAGTGGTAAGTAAAGGAAACGAAAAGCTATATAAAATAAATTATAACCTAAAAAAAACTTACCAGGAGGTAAAAGCCAGCGACAAAGTCCATTAAAAATAAGCCAAAAATTAACCCCATCGTCACAAGAAAACCACAATAATAGTTCAAAGTAATGATTTTAACTCTAGCGATGTATTGGATCTGAGAAAATGAACTGGCACAGGAGAATCCTAGTTTAAACAATTGGTTTTCACCTGTGCCAACCCAAACACCCAAATCCCAATCCGTTGAACCCTAACACAAACTAAACAGTATCCACTTTTTCTTTGAAAATAAAATATAGCTCTACACAACAAAAGAAAACTCGCAGTAAGGAACACTGAACAGAAATTCATTCTTGTAATTCTCCCAGATTCAAGCTTATCAATAAACCACAGACAAGGAGCACCGAACTCAAAGTTATTTAGCCTTGCAACGGAAGTATTGTCTCTCTTTCTTTGGCAAATAAAATAGTAATTAAATCTGGGATGAAATTGGCAACCACTATATCTTAAAAATTGCTTTTCAAGGAAGAAATGAGAACTAGCAAATGCGGGGCAAAACTTAATTAAAAGTGTTCTAAAAAAAATTAGCTGAAAAACTACAGTACTTTTCTAACACAAAAACTTTCAAAGAAAAAATTTGAATAATTTCAGAAAATACAGGTTGCAAAAATTAGACATAACCTCTTAAAAATATGGAGATAATGAATTTGACCATAGAAGGGCAATCAGCATAAAAACTTGTTAAGGGTTTTTGAAAAATACGTGAAACACCTTTCTAAATGTATCAAACTTTCCCCAAAGTCTTATTGGCAATAACCAAATTCTAAAGAAACTAAGAGAATATAGTCCTCAAACAACACCAACATCACTTGAAAAATAAGAAGAATAAATGACTGAAAATATTAGCAGCAGCAGCAGCAACAATTCTTTTATAGTTTAAGTTACTACTATTAGAAAGAGACAACAGATTGTTTCGCCTATCTTTTTGCAACAGAGGAGAGGTTATTGAACCGCATGTCCGCATTCAAAATAGATGAAGTTCTGAAACATGTCTATGAAAATATTGGTGAAGCGGGAATTTTAAATTCTCCTAAAACCCTTTCTAAAGTTGTCTCTGACAGCAAATTATAAAAAGCAAAAGAGTATCTAGAAAATGAACCGACTTACACACTGCGCCGGAATCACAGGCTTTGTGGCAAACAATATCGACAAAATAAAGCCTTTTTCCCTCTGAATATAATGCAAACGGATCTTTTAACTTTATATGCAATTCAAAGGCGTCACAATGCACCCCACAAATATATTCTGGTGGCAATCAGTATCTTTAGTCACTATGCCTATGCCATTCCATTACGGTCCAAGCCATGAGGTGTTGAAGTTGCTAAGGCCATTTAAAATATTCTTGAACAGGATTGCTATAGAAAAAATTTAATCAGATTGTGTTAGTAAATTTGCTAGTCCTCATGTGCAAGAGGTTCTATTGAAATATAATACAGAAGTATATGATAGTCACAATCCGATAAATGCTGCATTGGCTTACCGATTGATAAGAACTATTCGTCTATTAATATCAAGATCTTGTATACTGAAAAATACGTCTGGTTTTTTTCATGATTTAGCTAAAATCATGCCGATTTAAAACTATTGACCCCATCAATCTTTGTCCAACTCAAGCCCTCGGGAAGTTCATTACAGTGAAAATACATCTGATGCTTTTCTAAAGCAATATTCCAATGGTGAAAAAGAAAAAAAAATGTGAAGAAGAAATTCAATGTTGGTGATACTGTTCGAACTAATAGAACCAACAATATTTTTGAAAAGGGGAATTATTTATGGAGCACTGAACTATTACACCATGAACTTTACACCATGGGACGGAGAGCTGTGTTCAAGTGAACGGCCGGCGCAGCCCGTTTTTCCAAATCACGACAGGAGTGCACCAAGGATGTGCAGTGGCCCCAGAGCTCTTTAATGTCATCATAGACTACGTTATGACAAGGACTACCTCACGTCTCAGCTTTGGACTCAAGTTTGGAGATCGTGTCATTACAGATGCTGATTTTGCCGATGACTTGGCCATTCCGGCGGACTCCTTGGAGCAGCTGGTGGAAGCGCCTCGAATCCTACGAGAAGAGGCTGCAAAAGTAGGACTGCAGATAAACTGGACTAAAACGAAAATTATGGTCATAGACCCATTCTCCCCTGCTGCCAATCCTTCAGTTAGCCTGGATAGCACCACTAGTATCGAAGTTGTTCAAAGGTTCACCTACCTCGGCTCTATATTTTCTTCAGATGGCTTGCTTCTTTCTGAAGTACAAGCGAGAATATCCAAAGCGTCTTCTGCAATGGACAGATTGAACCGTCACCTCTGGCGAAAACCAAACATCAGTCGTACAACGAAGCTGCGGATTTTCAACGCCCCTGTCGGCTCTGTGATGCTCTATGGAGCTGAAACGTGGCAAGCTTCAGCCGCAACCCTCAAGGCAATTGATGTCTTTCAGTCGAAGAGCCTGAGGAGGATCGAAGGTCTACGATGGCTCGACTTCGTCAGCAATGAGAAGCTGCTGCAGCTCACCAAGCAGTCTCGGTTTTCGACCCAAGCAGCCGAGTGAACATTATGATGGTTCGGACACCTACTTCGAATGCCTCCACACATACCTGCGAAGACGATCCATGACTTCGACCCTGTCAAAGCCGGTTGGAAGCGACCTCGCGGCCGACCGAAAAAACGATGGTCTGACAGCCTGTTCGAGTCCCTGACGATGGCAAATATCAGGTTGAGCGATGTGCAAACGCTTGCCATGGACCGAAGTGGATGGAAGAGGCAGACGTCACTCTCTACGCCGAGCAGTGCCCGGCAGGAGACATAAGTCAAGTAAGTCAAGTCAACTGAACTTTTTAAAGTGTTCAAAATCCTGGACACCGAACCCACAACATATCGACTGCGAGACACCAAAGATGATGAAATTCTCGGTGGTTTTTATGAATATGAACTGCAAAAAGTTAGAAACACTAGCGAAATGTATCAAATCGAAAAGATATTAAAGAGTCGTACTCGTAGGGGCAAGAGACAATTGCTTATTCGCTGGCTAGGATACAACTCTGATTTTGATTCTTGGGTCAGTGCTGAAAACATTAACAATGCCCAATGATTTCCATGTGACTTTCTTGTCCATTGTTTCTAATCCTCTCAACAATGACTTGAATAGAACAAGTGATTTTTGGATGAAACTTTCCCCCACCATCAAATCCAACGACGGAAAGTATGAAGTGGCTATTGTTGACTCTATTCTCAAAAATACCTACGACATCCTGAGAAAGGATCGTAAATATGAAATAAAAATTAGACCCTATCATTGACAACAACCATCATCCTCAGCTGATAAATGTCAAACTAGAAAAATGAATTGGGTGGATTACCGATATTTTGAATTACCCTACGAAGAACTTACCCTCATGAACGGTTCCTATCATTCCATCAATAACAGGATGTCTATCTATAAAAAAGGAGCCTCCAATTTCAATTATTACAACATGGAGGGTAATATCTACATTGGTTCACATATAGTCAACAAAGAGGTTATTCTCAATGATGTCTTAAGTGTTGTTCTTGGTTTTAAGATCAATATTATCAATCGAAAAAGTGCCGGGAACACTAATTTCATTTTTGCTGACTACCCACCTGCCTTCTCCACGGACACTTGTATATTTCTCTACGCCTCATTTGTGGAAACATCTCGGGTTGTTAATTCAAATGTTTCCCTCCTACGAGTTCTTGAACGAAAAACCAATCAAGAACATATTCACCACTACAATAAAAAGCATCTTAAGTATATTCCCGTAAACACTTCCTATTTGTAACTCTGTCAGTTAACACTAAGAACTGAATTAGGTGATCCCATAGCAATTTCAAAAGATTTGGCTGTGATTACATGCCATTTTTGTCATATTGTTCAACAACAACAAGATGTCTAATAGAAAAGTGGTATTCACTTGTCCTGATATTGACTGATATGTTAATACTCTTGGCCCAAGACAACAGGTCAATGGAATGAACTATTACAAACGTCACTCGTCAATGTCTGGCTATGGTCTTGGCAGTTTGTTTACTAAGTTCTTTCGCTCTGCACTACCTCTCGCTAGAAAATATCTTGTACCGGCTGCGACAGATTTTGCATCCTCTACACTATAAGATTGGGGCTCTGGAGAGGATTTTAAAAAAAGTGCTACGAAAAATCTTAGGTCCAGTGCGCGAACTCTTGGCGAGAGATTAAAACAAAATGGTAAAGGTTTAAAAAGGTTGAGAAACAATGCATCACTCATCAGTCTCTACTCAGGTCGGAAACGAAAGACATCACTCCTGTCAAAGAAAAGAAGGAAAAAGCCGACACGGACTGTAAGCACTAGTAGAAAAAGAAGAAGCCCCAGGAAGAGAATTGTTAGATCGAAACTAGATTTCTTTTCCTAAGATGTCCTACCTACCGCATATGGATTCTCAACTTTCAATCACTGCCTCATTGAATCTATTCAATGCTTAAAATGTTGTTGTGAGTGCCAAGCGAGGGTAATATGAGCAATTTTATCCTCAACAGCCCCTCTTCGATGATATCCACTTTCAAATTTACTCCAATGAAAACTACTTTATGGATACGTCTTCGAAATTTATGGATGTACAAATAAAAGTCCGGAAATCCGATAATACAATGCCAATTCGGGCCGATGGAATATCCTATGAAAATTGTATATTACATAATCTATTTAGTCAAATCAGTGTCTACATCAATGGCACGCTGGTGAACACAAGCAACAATCTCTCAAATTATACAAGCTATAAGCAATTCATGCTGATGACACCCAAGTCATACAAGGAATTGAGAGGCACCTCCAATGGATATGAATATATTACTAATACTGATAGTACAGATGCACTTAAAAATTCTAAAACTAATGAACTAAATATAGTTGGAAAAATATACCATGAAATATTTAATATACCCCAATGGCTACCACCCAATGTTAAAGTGGATATAAAACTGACGCTTGCACCATCCAATTTCATATTGAGAAAAGAACTTGCTGCCAAGCCTTATGTAAGTCTCTCCCTCCCCTCGGCCATACTTCATGTGCGCAAACAATAAGTCATGAGTTCTGTTGCATTGGTAATGGAAAAACTGAGAGCAAGTGGAAATAATATTAAAGCACTTATTTATCATAACATCACCCCTCAACGTCAAATAAAATTAAGCTCACGCAAATTCACCGACTCATCTTTAATTAATTATAAAATTCCGACAAAACTCACTTTGGTATGTGTAAAAAGCGCTAGTGTAATAGTTTCATGGACTGGATGCCCACATAAATTTGAAATGTTTGGACTTTCATCTCTTGTGTGCAAAGTAAACGGCATCCCACTCTACAATGTATGTTTTGATAGATCATATAGAGCATTGTACGAGTTGACCATGCAAACCCTAGATCATGATTCGCAACTATTTGAAAATGGTATAACCGAAGATATGTTTGCTATAACACATGGTATTATTGTACTAGATTTGTCTGGCACACAGGATATGAGTATAGTACGTATGGGGAGTGTGGGTTTAGAGGGTACAATTGCCGATACATTGGCTGAGAGTATTGCACTAATCTCACTAAATCAATATGAAACCTATTGGGAAGTTACTCCCGAAGGTAATGTTCTACTAGACTTGGCGCCATGAACACCAGTTAAATAATCGCTGTATTTAATATGGATCCCTACATGTACAAATCCTATTGTCTGCCCTCGGACTATCTCGGAAAAATTCAAAGTTTTAACAATACCCTGATCATTGTTAATAGCAGCCCGTCGACTGTGCTGACGAGTCATTGGCTATGCATCTTTCAAATAATAAAGACGATTGAATTTTTTGATCCTCTTGGACTAACCTATACATTTTACACACCCCACATCAGCAACTATATTGAGAGCAGAGGTAAAACTATTTTTCAAAATCGGAGGAGAGTGCAGGATCTGACAACTAAAAGCACTACTATATTTTGTGTTCCGATGTCGCGGCTATACTTACGAGATGTTTCTCCACATTTATGTTGACAATCCACGTCTGAACGACTTCCTAGTGGAAAATATCCCCTCAGACCTGTACAGTATAAACTTCAGTGCCCTAAGAGTAAAGTGCTTAAAAATGTTTGTAAATTTGTTTATTAATAAAATGCATATATATATATATATATATATATATATATATATATATATATATATATATATATATATATATATATATATATATATATATATATATATATATATATATATATATATATATATATATATATATATATATATATATATATATATATATATATATATATATATGATATATATACAACAATCTCTTTAAATCTTCACTTTATATTTTTTCACCGGTGTATAGGCAACTGTCGTGAACCACTAATGCCGGTAAATCATTTGGATTCACTGTATATTGATCTTGATTGACTGCAAAGTCAGGGTCACATTTTCTACAGTATAATGTAACTTCACTCTTGTCATATCTCTTTGCATAGTCAATGATACTATTTGCATTCATATTATGAAATTCACGAGTTTCAATCTGACTATTTGAAGCAATATCACATACAGTGTTTTCAAATGGTGAATCACATTCGGTAACTGCCAAATAAAAATCTTTTGGTTTATAGTCATAATAGACAGTGTTGTCACAACGATAACGTAGAAACCAAATTGTCTTGTTACCCCAACAGTTGAATTGTAGACCAGATTCTTCCTCCCAGAATAATTTAAATCCACGACGATACCAATCTCGTAAAAATAAACTAAAATCACGTTTGGGATTCTTTCCAATCATAGCGGGGTAAGTATTCTCCCACTGATCACATTTATCATAGTGACAATTGGAGCACAGATGTCCTCTAGGGTGAGAGTCACAAATCTCCTCAAGACATGAATTACATCCTTTAATTTGTACTGCATAGCCTCTATGTAATTTACAAGGATTACATAATTTGCACTCTCACTATAGTCATCAATAATTGTACAATTCTCACATTGAGTCCAACTGCCAAGAGTGTACATGCATAATGGACATGTATAGAGCATTTTTTTGGTTTCCAATGTCACTTGACTCTCTCACAGTTAAAATGAAACTGATCGTCCATGCCGACGGATAAATTCAGGGTGGAGGAATGAGAGAGGAGTAACTCTGTGACGTCACCTCTTTCAAATAGTGGGGGGAGCCATCTACATTGAATTCATTGGCAATGTTTTCAAAAGTGTATCCACGATATTATTCTGCTTTGTTCCAATTAATACATCAATAAATTGAGTATGAGCATTTGAGTCACATTGACAAAGCTTCATACAATAGTCCAATGGGGGAGAATCAGTTTTTGTTATATTGTCAAGTGTTCCCCGAGAGAATATCCTGCGTTGAAGAAATAACTCGAGAAAATCCTCATTCAAAATCAAATGTTTTTCCATAAACACTAGATTCGATCTAATTCTTTCTTTCTCAAATTTATTCATTTTTCAATCCTTTCACTCTGACTGCTGACTCTAGACTGACCCTGATTCGTTAGCCCCTAGCCTTCTAACCTAACCAGAAAAGAAAGGGAACATTTCGATTTCGAAACATTCTTATTAAATAATTACAACAACAATAATACTAAGCACGTACAATTAGCGATACAGTTTATTGTCTTCAATATGTTTCACCAATGCACTTAAAGCACATTGAAGTCTATTCACATGTGCTATATCAACTTAAGCAGCGAAACATAATTGATCCTCCATTCTAAATTTGCTCAAGGATATCACATATCTTGCATATACTTCATCCCATTCCAGACAAAGCCGTGATCCTCTCGTGATTTCCACCGCAATGTTTGGTGCTCTTGTATTATTACCATGAACTCCACTATCAACTTCTAATAGGGTAAACATTCCACTCGTCATCATCAGCACAAATATATATCCAAATGAGTAAAGTCAAACTTTTCTTCTCACTCCTTTGAATTCTATTCACATAAAGAAAGAAAAACAAGCAAAAATAGGGTTTTTATAGGCCAAATGAAGATACTGAAAAAACAAAGCGAATATTTCGAGAGGACAAACGCCTCTCTTCTTCAGCACGAAACGAAACGATGTATCAATAAAAGCCAAAAATTAAAAGAATTCAAACCAACTACCTAACAACCGTAAAAGCGAGTTATTCGCCAATATCCGCGATTTGCACAAAATCCAAAAAAACATGAACTGCCATCGACGGATACTAGCAAACAACTGACAAAGGAAAGGAATCAATTCATTCACTCGAAAAAACAAAACGAACCAGCAATTAAATAAGTTGGAAAACTATGTCATTTGATTTCGGATTTTAATTAATGCATTGCTTAAAGACACCCTTTGAGACCTAAGGGGCTGTTCACGTGTTTGATTAGATGACTGGGAAAGTGGTTCAAGGTTTATTTCAGGGATTACTAACGTATCGGCTTCTCTTTTGAGAAAACCGAAATATGACTCGTTTATTCTTAAATCACCAGAATCTCTGTTTAAAGCTAGAGCTAAATGTTGGTATTTATAAATTTCAACAGCTTCTCTATAGTGCTGGACAATACCTTTATCATGCGAAATAAAACTAGCTTGATTAAACAAAATGCTATGGTCTTGTTTTTCAAAAATGTGCTCTTCAAGGGCAGAGTCAAAATTTTCTGGTTTTTTCAGCTTTTTAAGTGTATTATTAATTGAACTAGAATGCTGAGTTAATCTATCTGTTAGTCGCTGATTAGTTCATCCGATATACCAAAGACCACACGAACAAGGAATTCTGTAGACACCGGAGTTTTCACCCATAGGAATAGGGTCTTTACCTTGATAAATCTGGGACCTGATAGTTTTCCTGGGTCTATAATAAGTGTAAATGTTATTTTTCCTTAGATTTTTTGAAATGTTGTCTGAAATCCCTTTAATGTATGGGAGACCAAGATAAACTGAATTTTCCCTTTGATTTGTGTTTTCTGTGGAACTATCTGATAATCTTTTAATGCGTTTTGTAATTACAGAATTTATTAAACTAATTGGATAACCATTCCCAAATAAAATATCTCTAAGGTGGTTGAGTTCTAAATCCAAGAAACGTGTTGAACAAACTTTCAATGCTCTATCAACTAGAGAAGTGACAACTCCTCTTTTCACAGCAGGAGAAAGATTGGAGGAATAACTTAAGTAACGGTCATTATGTGTGGGTTTTCTATATACACTAAACTCAAAACACGAATCATTTCGGTGCACCAGAACATCTAAGAAAGGAAGACGCCTCTCTATCTCTGATTCCTGAGTAAATTTCAGTTTTGGATCCAAGGAGTTGAGCAAGTGAAGAAAAGAACCCAGAGACTCGTCACCATGCTCCCATAAATAAAAAATGTTATCTTTAAAACGAACCCAAAATTCAGGTTTACAAGAACTTTTCAAAATAGCCCTTTCTTCAAGGTCTTCCATGAAAATATCAGCCTGTATTGGAGAAAGGGGGGCACCCATGGAAAGCCCATATTTCTGTCTATAAGAAATGCCTCTATAATGGAAGTAAAAAGAAGTTCTGTTACAAAGGGCTGTAAGTGAAAGAAGTGTCTGATTCGAAATAGTAGATTTTTCTGATATAGATGGGTTAGAATAAAGTTTTTGCTCCAAAAACAGTTTTTGGAGCAAAAACTTAATTCTAACCCATCTATATCAGAAAAATCTACTCTTTTGAATCAGACACTTCTTTCGCTTACAGCTCTTTGTAACAGAACTTCTTTTTACTTCCATTATAGAGGCATTTTTTATAGACAGAAATATGGGCTCTCCATGGGTACCCCCTTTCTCCAATACAGGCTGATATTTTCATGGAAGACCTTGAAGAAAGGGCTATTTTGCAAAGTTCCTGTAAACCTGAATTTTGGGTTCGTTTTAAAGATGACATTTTTATTTATGGGAGCATGGTGACGAGTCTCTGGGTTCTTTTCTTCATTTGCTCAACTCCTTGGATCCAAAACAGAAATTTACTCAGGAATTAGAGATAGAGAAGCTTCTTCATTTAGTATCGGTTCTGGTTCACCGAAATGATTAATGTTTAGAGCTTATTGTATATATAAAACCCACACATAATGACCGTTACTTAAGTTATTCCCCCAATCATTCTCCTGCTGTGAAAAGAGGAGTTGTCACTTCTCTAGTTGATAGAGCATTGAAAGTTTGTTCAACACGTTTCTTGGATTTAGAACTCAACCACCTTAGAGATATTTTATTTGGGAATGGTTATCCAATTAGTTTAATAAATTCTGTAATTGCAAAACGCATAAAAAGATTATCAGATAGTTCCACAGAAAACACAAATCAAAGGGAAAATTCAGTTTATCTTGGTCTACCATACATTAAAAGGATTTCAGACCATATTTCAAAAAATCTAAGGAAAAATAACATTTACACTTATTATAGACCCAGGAAAACTATCAGGTCCCAAATTTATCAAGGTAAAGACCCTATCCCGATAGGTGAAAACTCCGGTGTCTACAGAATTCCTTGTTCGTGTGGTCTTTGGTATATCGGAAGAACTAATCAGCGACTAACAGATAGATTAACTCAGCATTCTAGTTCAATTAATAATACACTTAAAAAGCGGAAAAAAACAGAAAATTTTGACTCTGCCCTTGCAGAGCACATTTTTGAAAAACCAGACCATACTATTTTGTTTAATCAAGCTAGTCTTATTTCGCATGATAAAGGTATTGTCCAGCACTATAGAGAAGCTGTTGAAATTTATAAATACCAACATTTATGTCTAGCTTTAAACAGAGATTCCGGTGATTTAAGAATAAACGAGTCATATTTCGGTTTTCTCAAAAGAGAAGCCGATACGCTAGTAATCCCTGAAATAAACCTTGAACCACTTTCCCAGTCATCTAATCAAACACGTGAACAACCCCTTAGGTCTCAAAGGGTGTCTGTAAGAAATGCCTTAATTAAAATCCGAAATCAAATGACATAGTTTTCCAACTTATTTAATTGCTGGTTCGTTTTGTTTTTTCGAGTGAATGAATTGATTACTTTCCTTTGTCAGTTGTTCGCTAGTATCCGTCGATGGCAGTTCATGTTTTTTCTGAATTTTTTGCAAATCACGGATATTAGCGAATAACTCGCTTTTATGGTTGTTAGGTAGTTGGTTTTAATTCTTTTAATTTTTGGCTTTCATTGATACATCGTTTCGTTTCGCGCTGAAGAAGAGAGGCGTTTGTACTCTCGAAATATTCGCTTAGTTTTTTAAGTATATTAATTTGGCCTATAAAAACCCCATTTTTGCTCGTTTTTCTTTCTTTATGTGATGTCAGGCCAATGTGGTTTAAGAAATTAAATTCTATTCACAGACTAATAAAAAAACTATAGCAAAAATCCTTTCCTTATATTCTCTGGAATTCTCTCCCGCTAATATGTAACCAGCCCTCTGATTGGCTTAGAAGGAGATGTAACCGACTCTCTGATTGTTTTAGAAGGATGCATGTACTTCCTGTTTCCTATTCCTGGATAAAACATTCTCCCTAGCGTTAATGCGCAAGTGCAAACTTCGCCCCGGAGACAATATACTTGGAAACAACCATTAAATCGACCTTGAAAATACATCAAAGTGAGAAAAATCCTGTTGTTTCATTCCCAGTGAGAAAAACCATAAAAACAGACATAAATTCCTGTTGACATCCATGAAAAACAACAAATAAATTAACTAACACTCATAACCGTGCAAGAAACATCCATCAAAGTCAGAAAAATCCTGTTTTTTTCATTCTCAATGTAAAAAACCATAAAAAAATGCATAAATCGCTGTTGACATCCATGAAAAACAACAAATAAATTAACTAACACTCATAACCGTCCAAGAAACATCCATCAAAGTGAGAAAAATCCTTTTTTTTCATTCTCAATGTGAAAAACCATAAAAACATGCATAAATTGCTGTTGACATCCATGAAAACAACAAATAAATTGACTAACACTCATAATCATCCAAGAAATATCCATAAAAGTGAGAAAAATCCTGTTTTTTCAAGTGAGAAAAATCCTGTTTTTTCATTATCAGTGACAAAAACCATAAAAAAATGCATAAATTATGTACGTACGGGGCTGGTACCCCCCCTCTCTACTGACTAACACCCCTCTCATGCCCACCATTTCCCAAAACACATCCAATCTAAATTTTGAGATATCCATTTTGTTCAACGTAGTTGAACGTTCCGAAAATTAGGTCTTTTAGGATGATAGCCCCCTCAAAGCCCTCAGTGCAAGGGTTGTAAGTTATGCCCTGGGGGCACATAAGGTTTATACAAAAAGTTGTTGTATAAATCATAGGCAGCACGATCGCGCTAAGTAAATATAGAACGGGGACACTCGAGAACGAGACAAGAAACGGGGAATAAGTAAAGAGCAGGACACTTCCCCACAACCCTCTGGGCAAGGGTTTTAAGTTATGCGCTGGGGCATATAAGAACGATGTTGGCACAATGTATTATTTATTAATTTTTTCCCCTAGAGCAGGGCACTTCGTATCGAAGAAGTTGTTGTAGAAACTTTGAAAAGCGCTCATTCAATTGGAAATTGGAGTGGCTTGTGCCCTTTCAAATAGTCGAAAGTGATTGGAAGGCGACTAACACCCCTCTCACGCCCACCTTTTCCCCAAACACATCCAATAAACATTTTGAGATAGCCATGTTGTTTAACGTAGTTGAGAGTTCTGGAAATTCGTTCTTAGAGGATGACAACCACCCTAACAGACCTTAGAGTAAGGGTTGCAATTTATGCACTGGGGGCATATAAGGTGCTTATAGAAAGCGTTGTCGTTTCAAAAAGGGTTCATTCAATTGGAAATCGAAAGACCTAGTGCCCTTTTTAATAGTCGAAAGTGATTGGAAGGCTCGACATTTTTATAGTAAAGATCGAAGTGGGTATAATGTATTATTTTTGGTTGTTGTTGTTGTTTAGACCAGTGCACTTCGTATCGAAGGAGTTGTCGTGTGCTCATTCGATTGAAAATAGAAAGGGCTGATGCCCTTTTAAATAGTCGAAAGTGATTTGAGGGCAACTAATCCCCCTTCCACTCCCACCCTCCCACGCCAACCCTCCCATTTCTGCTCTTAAAATTTAACCAAATCAAAATAGCGTAAGTGTATCCAAGCTATCAAAAAAAGTAAACAGATTTTTTTGCGAATGGTATGAAGTTTTCAATTTCAGTTCAACTAGAGGAGATATGAAACTAAATTAAACAGTACTATTTGTGTCCAGATTTTTAAAAGGATGTATGTTGTTAAAAATTGCTGAAATTGTTTCTCCAGCATACAAATAGCAAGCCAAACTGTAAAGTCTTAAAAATAATACTTTAAGTATTATTTTCATTTTACCTGAAAAGACTAGGTCAATATAAAAAGAACAGAAATTAATTTAAAAAAACAATTTCCAAAAAATGAGTTTTTCAAAGAAAAGTAAAGAACTCCATTAAACAAAAAATGAGCAAAAATAAAATCAAATAATCTACCAAGAAGGAAAGCTTTGTAAAAACGGAGACTTTAAATAGATTGGGGTGGAGGAGGAGCGTATGTAGCTGTGTTGGCATCAAGCGGCTTGGTGCTGCAGTGAGTTGTCAGTAGTAGCAGTAATATTTTCTTTTTCCCTGAAAGGACTATTGCAAATTTTGTTCTGGCATTGGGAAGGCATAGGGGTTTTGCACCCAACTTAAGTTAATTTTGCTCGTTTTGAGTTTGACTCAGTTAATTATTGTAATTTCTGTTCGTTTTGGTTTTCATTTATTTATCGATGCTGATTTGTGGTAGTTTCACGCTTGGCAGATTATTTGATTTTATTTTTGCTCATTTTTTGTTTAATGGAGTTCTTTAATGTTCTTTGAAAAACTTATTTTGTGGAAATTTCTTTTTTAAATTAATACTATAAAAACGTTAAGCCTTCAAATCACTTTCGACTATTAAAAGGGCACTAGCCCTTTCAATTTTCAATTGAACGAGCCCTTTTTGGTGTTTTTACAACATCGCTTTCCATAAAAACCTTACATGCTCCCAGCGCATAACTTACAATCCTTGCCCTCAGGGTTGTGGGGGGATGGGTTGTCATCCTTAAAGACCTAATTTCCAAAACTTTCAACTATGTTGAATAAAATGGCTATCCAAACATTTTGATTGGATGTGTTTGGGGAAAAGGTGGGTTTGAGAGAGGGTTTAGTTGTCCTTACATCACTTTCAACTATTAAAAAGGGCACTAGCCCATTGAATTTCCAATCGAATGAGCCCTTTTTCAAGTTTCAGCGACAAAGATTTCAATAAAAACCTTATACGCCCCCAGGGCATAACTTATAACCCTTGCCCTGAAGACTGTGGGGGAAGTGTCCTGCTCAAAGGTATAATTTCCTGAACTTTAAACTGCGTGGAACAAAATGGCTATCAAAAAATTTTTATTCGATATGTTTGGGGAAATGGTGGGCGTGTAAGGGGTGTTAGTTGCCTTCCAATCACTTTCAACTATTAAAAAGGGCACTATCCATTTCAATCTCCAATCAAATGAGCCCTTTTTGAAGTTTCTACGACGACGCGTTCTATAAAAACCTAATATTCCCCCAGGGCATAACTTACAACACTTGCCCTGAAAGCTGTGGGGGAGTTTCCTCCTCAAAAATATAATTTCTATTTGGAAATCTATAACACTGAACAAAATGGCTATCTAAAAATTTTGATTGGATGTGTTTGAGGAAAAGCTGGGCGAGAGAGGGGGGCTAGTTGCCCTCAAATCACTTTCGACTACTTAAAAGGGCACCAGACCTTTGAATTTCCAATCGAATGAGCGCTTTTTCAAGATTCAAGTAAAAAGATTTCAATAAAAACTTATATGCCCCCAGGGCAAAACTTATAACCCTTGCCCTGAAGACTGTAGGGGGAGTGTCCTGCTCAAAGGTATAATTTCCTGAACTTTAACTGCGTGGAACAAATGGCTATCTCAAAATTTTGATCGGATGTTTTCGGGGAAATGGTGGGCGTGGAAGGGGTGTTAGTTGCCTTCCAATTACTTTCGACTATTAAAAAGTGCACTAGCCCTTTGAATTTCCAATCGAATGAACCTTTTTTAAAGCTTCTACGACAAAACCTTCTATAGAAACCTTATATGCCCCCAGGGCATAACTTACAACCCTTGCCCTGAAAGCTTTGGGGGAGTGTCCTCCTCAAAAAAATAATTTCTATGTGGAAATCAACTACGCTGAACAAAATGGTTATCTAAAAATTTTGATTGGATGTGTTTGGGGGAATGAAGGGGGTGGGGCAGGGGGCTAGTTGCCCTCCAATCACTTTCGACTATTAAAACTTGCACTAGCTCTTTGAATTTCCAATCGAATGAGCCTTTTTTTAAGTTTCTACCACAGGGCCTTCTATAAAAACCTTATATGCCCCCAGGGCATAACTTACAACCCTTGCCCTGAAGGCTGTGGGGTGGGGGGGGGGGTGCTCCTCAAGAACATAATTTCTATCGGGACATCTACTGTGCTGAACAAAATGGCTATCTCAAAATTTTGATTGTATTTGTTTCGGGAAATGTTGGCGTGGAAGGGGTGTTAGTTGCCTTCCAATCACTTTTGACTATTAAAAAGGGCACAAGCCACTTCAATTTCCAATTGAATGAGCCCTTTTCGAAGTTTTTACGACAACTTCTTCGATACGAAGTGCCCTGCTCTAAAGGAAAAAAACAATAAATGATACATTTTTCCAACATCGTTCTTAAATGCCCTCAGGGCACAACTTAAAACCCCTGCCCCGAGGGTTGTTGGGGAGTGTCCTCCTCAAAAACATATTTTCTATCTGGAAATCAACTACGCTGAACAAAATGGCTATCTCAAAATTTTTATTGGATGTGTTTGGGGAAATGATGGGTGTGGGGGGGACTAGTTGCCCTCCAGTCACTTTCGACTATTAAAAAGGGCACTAGCAACTCCATTTTCCAATCGTATTAGCACTTGTCAAAGTTTTTACGACAACACCTTCTATAAAAACCTTATGTCCCCTGGGCATAACTTATAACCCTTGCCCTGAAGTCTGTGGGGGAGTTTCCTCCTCGAAAACATAATTTCTATCTGAAAATAAACTACGCTGAAAATGGCTATATCAAAATTTTGATTAGATGTGTTTCAGTAAATGGTGGGCTTGGAAGGAGTGTTAGTTGGCTTACAATCACTTTCGACTATTGAAAATGGCACAAGCCACTCCAATTTCTAATTGAATAAGCCCTTTTCGAAGTTTCTACGACAACTTTTTCGATACGAAGTGCCCTGCTCTAAAGGAAAAAAATAATAAATAATACATTTTGCCAAAATCGTTCTTATATGCCCTCAGGGTATAACTTAAAACCCTTGCCCAGAGTGTTATGGGGGAGTATCCTCCACAAAACATATTTTCTATCTGGAAATCAACTACGCTGAACAAAATGGTTATCTCAAAATTCTGATTGGATGCGTTTTGGTGAATGATGGACGTGGGGGGGGGGGATCTAGTTGCCCTCCAATCACTTTCGACTATAAAAAGGGCACTAGCCACTTCAATTTCCAATCGAATGAGCCCTTTTCGAAGTTTCTACGACAATTCCTTCGATACGAAGTGCCCGGGTATGGAGGAAAAATAAATAAAACATTGTACCCACATCATTCTTTACTTAGGCAGTGCTATTGCGCTGCCTATGATTTGAAGCGCTTCCAGCAACTGGTCCATGGAGTCTGCTAGGATGGCCAGGTCGTCAGCAAAATCAGCATCACAAATGACGCAATCTCCAAACTTGAGTCCAAATTTTATACGTGAAGTCGTCATTGTCATAACGTTGTCTATGATGACATTGAAGAGCTCTTGGTCCACTGCACATCATTGACGCACCCCCGTCGTAATTTGGAAGAATGGGCTGCGTCAGCCATTGACTTGAACACAGCTCTTTGTGTCATGGTGTTAAGGTTTGGAGAGTCTGCAGTATTTCTCGGGGAGGCCAGCCGATGCTAAAATCTTCCAAAGTGTCTCTCAGTCCACTGAGTCGAAGGCAGAACGGAAGTCAACGAAGGCTGAAAAAAAACGTGTGGCGGAATTCAGTGACTTTTTCCATTATATGTCTAATCTTAAGAATCTGCACGATGATGGAACGGTCTGACATAAAAGCCGCTTGTCCAGGTCGTCGGACCCAACGAATTATATTCCGACAACGATCCAGCAGGACCATTGAGGAAATGTTTCCTGGGACTGACAGCAGAGTTATTTCATGGAAATTTGAACAGTCCTTTCTGAAGCCTTTCCTTTTCGATAAGGGGATGATGACACCTTTCCGCCAATCTTCAGGAATTATCTCAGTTTAGAGATAATTCCTCTAAACGGCTAACACAATTAGCAACGGCTAATACAATTAGCCGTTGCTAAGACTCTGCCAATGTGTCCCTTTGATAAGCTATATAAGCATATGCTTCCTAAAATTTTCATCTTAGTGCCCTTAGTTTTACAATTAGTTGCAGTAGAAGTAATAGTTGGGGTAGTAATAGTAGCAATAGTACTAATAGTAAAAGTAGCAGTGGTATTAGTATTAGCGGTAGTGTGCACATATTACCTTTTGGTCAATTGAACTTCCCCTTTAAGCATTCTCTGAAAGTTCCAACTCAATACCCAACTCCATTCTTGAGATATGCCTTTTGATAATCTGCATGCACATAGTGTGTTCAGTTCAACTTTCCCCTACATATTCTCTCAACTTTTCAGCTTCATGCACTTAGGCCTGTTACTACTAGTAGTGGTAGTAGTAGGAGAAGTAGTAGCAGTAATAGTGTTGTATTAGTGGTAATAGTAACTGTAGTTGCACCAGTATTGATAGCAGTATTAATATGTGCATGTTGCCTTTAGGTCAGTTGATGCCCTTCATGATATCCCAGAACTTTCACCTTGATGCGGTAAGCCGTTTCAAAAATATTACTAATGTGACCTTTTAGCCCCCTTTTGACTCCGTGTTCATCTTAATATTCTTGTCCTTAAAAGTAGTTGGAACTGATGTAGTAGTTAGAGTAGTGGTAGCAGTAGCAGTAGTAGTAGTAGGAGTAAAATTAATAGTGATATTAGTATTAGTAGTTGCATGCACATGTTACCTTTTGGCTAATCGATCTTCCCCTGTAAGTATTCTCTGAAAGTTCCATCTTAATACCCGAATCCATTCTTGAGATAAACCCTTTTGACAATCTACATTCACATATTGTGTTTTTAAACAAATTTCCACTCAATGGTCTTTCAAATTTTCACCTTCATGTGCTTAGCCTTAATAGTGCTGGTATCACAGAAGTAGTGGTAGCAGAAGGAGCAGTCGTAGCAGTAATAGTGGTGTATTAGTAGTAGCAGCAATAGCCGTATTAATAGCAGTAGTAGCATATACATTTTGCCTTTTGCTAAGTTTAACATCTCCCTCACGATGCCCTGGAAGTTTCATCGTTATAAGGTAAGTCGATCCAGAAAACATTAATGATAAGGCCTTTTGACAATCTGTATACAGAAAATGTGTTTTGATTTAGTTCAACTTAGCCCTCAACATTTCCTCAAATGTTCATTTCAGTATTCAGCATGGTAGTACTCACAACAGAAGCAGTGGTTTTAAGGGTAGTTGTGGTAGTAGCAGTAGTGGTAGTAGTATTGTTAGAAGTAGCAGTAGTGGTAGTTGTTGTTATAATTCTAGTAGCGTGCAAATATTGGCCTTATCATTATCAAGACCTTTATTATATCCTGAAAGTTCCAGATTAATATACTCAGTGATTCCTGACGTGCGCCCTTTTGACAACCATTATGCACATAACCTGTTTTGTTTAGCTTAACAATCCCCTTAACACTTTCTGAAAGGCTTTCCTGAATACCCTTTGTATTTTTGAAAAGCAAAGATCAACATACCCACCTTTCGCAATAGCATATACTTTATGTAAACAACGGAGGAATTGCCTAGCTTACGGTCCTTGCCCTTATTACTGTAGGGAGGGAGGTGATTTGAGTCGGAGATAATTGGTTTAAGATTGTCAGTGCAAGATTTCGACTCTTGTTAAGAAAAGAGCATCGCAAGTAAGAAAAACCTCGTTGTGACTAAGATGGGCCTAGGAATGCAAAAAGCCTCCATTCATCTAGAGGACCAGGGGCTTCTTGCCGTCTGGTTCTAAGCCGGCTTAAGTCCTTCGAGTAGACTTGAGAAGACGTCCTAGTCCCGTCCTGTATTGGTTCTGGGACCGTTGTTTTTCATGAGGTCATAACAATTTCAGTGATTTTAAAGAACATAACTTGGAATGTTACACAGTTATAGAACAACTATCGTAACGACATCTTGACTGACAAATTCCAACACTTCGAAGTAGGCTTATTTTGAGTTTCAGAAACTCATAGCCCAGGGGTAGCAAAACTGAAATTGGGTGATAAAGAATTTAATTACTTGGGTAGGAATGATGGGGAACATAGGCAGGTAGTAGGGTTAATGGTAAATAAGGAAGATATGAGTCTTGTTTAGGTTGGGAATATAATACTAGTAGCCACTTTATTGGCCTAAAACTGCAGGGTATCATTCATAGCAGTAGCTGCTCCTGTAGAACTGACTAATGGAGACAGTAATGATTCATATGAATTTAACTTAAAGCTACAGGAACAAATAGACAGCGTCCCTTGGGATACGGTATTTTTACTGGCCTAGGTAAATTTGGTGTACGGAAAGAAAACTGTAATGGCTAAAGACTGCTGCAAATCTGTAAGCATAATAATCTAGTTATAACCAATACAGTAGTTATTCATAAAATTGTCCATTAGTTAACTTGATATTCGCATGATGGTAATACAGCAAACCATATTGATTATCTTATTGTGAACCAAAGACTGGCAGGATCAATACGAGATACTAGGGTACATAGTAATTTTGTTATTGATGTTAAACGTATAAATCACCATCCATTAGTGTTTAGGGTCAATCTAAAGCTAAAATTTAGGAAGGGTAACTATCTGTCGGGAAAGTATGACGCTGTGTGAGACAGCTATCATAACCTGACTAAATTGTAAACATAGCAAAGCTTTACAATGACTTTTGAGCAATGGTAAAAGTAACGAAGCATTAATGTTCTTTGTGTAAGGAAAACAAACCTAACATAGTAAAATCAGAATTGAATAAGAATACTCTTGATTAAACAACGTCCATAAAATGTAAATAAACCGGACCGCTCCAAAATCAAGAGGTCAACGACTAGAATATTAGGCGACAATAATCACATGACAAGATATATAACAAAAACAGTATTTTGAAAAGGGAAAGCGGAAACCGACATTTTGAACAAAGAATTATTATTAGCCTTATTGCAAAAAAAGAGGAATTGCATCAAAACTGGTCTCTCGCCAATAGGAGACAAATATGACAAAATAAGACAAAGCTTAAAATAATGGTTCGGGGACGGGAAGAAGGTAGTCTTTTTTGGAACTAACAACGAGTAAGTGTTTTCTTTGTAATTAAGATAGGCTACCACTGTCTGTCTGAATTCCCCTTTTAAGATAAAATTGAGATAAGAAGTAAACCTCTAAGAGATTTCTGTCACCTGGATACAACTTTAATACGTATATAGGAGACAAGAATAAAAAACTAGTGCTGAAATCAAAGCACGACATTTGATTATGATTTAGTGATTTGGGATATATTGGATTGGAAAGACTTGGGGGCCTTAGGTAAAATATAGAAATTTAATAAGGATTGGAAGAGAAATAAGATTGGTTCGTCTTAGAAACTTGAACGTAGGAATAACCTAAGGTTTAAGTACAATATAAACTCCTTGACCTTAAAGAATAAATCAAAGAGCCCTTTTTGCCTCTTTCTCCCAGCTTAGTAACCTTTGGAATTTACCTAGCGTATATTAAAATCTTATATATAAGAAGATTGGAGCGATGGGACCATACAATACTCCCCCCCTAGCGAATTCTCTGACGTTATACGAAAGAGGGACTCAGTTTCCTCTTTTAGCCACTTTTGCATTTCAACCCGTGCTAATAATTTATAGAGGCGGCCCTGATGTTTATACAGAATGGTTAGGGAATAAAGAAAGAATTAAATTGCTACATTAAGATTTCCAATCTCTTCTGTCCAAAGATCAAATTTTCTCTAGAAAGTTGTAGTTTATCAGAGTTCCAAAGAAAACTAACTTTCCTTTCAGAATATAAACCCGAAACTTGGTTTAACTTATACAACCATTGAGATTTGATAAAAAGGTTATTCCTAGGAACTATAATTTTACGCAAAGAACTTTAATTACACCAGTGCCCAAGTCAGTCTGATCATCCAAGTGTAGTTATTTCAATTAGAAACATTAGATAGCCTAGAATTAACTAAACCCTTTTTTTCGATAAACATTCGTGGATTGAACAAGCAGACCCAGAGAATATTAGACAATAGACCTAGAAAAGGTTGAGAAATATTATAATTAGAGTTAGAATAACTTCCTTTTATTTCTTTTTATAATAAATATCAGTTATCACTGAATTCTGAGTACCGATCTTACCAACACGCCTTAGTAATAACACGCTACCAAATTTTAGCCCTGATAGTACGGGCAACCTTAGAGCTGGTAGACTTAGGATGAGAATCTGAGAGAAAAATTCCAAGCACAGTTTAATATTAAAATGGAGAGTTTAAATTTGACAATGAAGAAAATGGATGAAATAATTTTAAGACAATAGTTTGTGAAGTCACCTATGTCATCTTATTGAAGAAAGTTAGAAATTCAGCTTAGGAGTATTATTGAAAAAGCTCAATGTTTAATAGATAGGAGAAGGGGCTTTACAAGAACTATTTGAGTGATAGATCATATAGAAATAAGAGGAATGTAAAGAAAGTGGCAAAATTATTAAAATATGAATTAAACAGGTGTGAAGGGGACGCCATGGGTAAAATTACTGAATATCTGGGAGATGCAGCCAGACGGCATAATAGTAAAATATTGTTCTAGTATGTCAAACACTTGAGAGGGAGTAGTCAATCTGGGCTTGTCCCAGTTAGAGATAAAAACACGGCTACAGTTAATGATCAGAAAAGAGTTAAAGAGAGATTGGCAACACATTTTGAGAATGTGCTAAACCGTGATAAAGTTAGAGGAAAAGATACAGGAAAGAATAAAAAAGTTTGTGACACTTTGAAAGTAGAGAAAGATTTATTTTTCAAAGAAGAATTAGAGAGAGCCCTAAAACGATTAAAAAATAATAATGCCCCAGGTCCTGATATTGTGGTAAATGATTTTCTCAAATACAGTGGTTGTGCAGTTAGAGACTGTTTATTAAAGATTATCAGTATGGTTTTTTGCTTAAAGGGGCCTAGCGAGTTTTGGAAAGTTCTAATTAAACCCCCCTATGTGAAAGTTGATTAGAGTGAGTTTAGTAATGATAGAAGCAATAGCTTGGTTACTGTAGGAAGCAAATTATTAAGTATAATTATACTTCCTAGACTTAGAGATGCTGTAAATAAAGTTTTAATAGAAGAACAGCGTGGTTTTAAGAAGGGAAGAGGATGTGTCGACGAAATTTTCATTATTAGGTTAATAACTGAAAAGTGCCTGAGTCATCAAACCCCTTTAGTTTTGTAGATTATGAGACAGCTTTTGGTTCGTCTGATCGAGGAACTTCAGCGAAGGCTCTATCCTTGTATGGTGTACCAGATAAACAAATTAAAGCGATTAGTGCTCTGTACAAGAATAACATTGCTGCGGGTACAATAGGAAATAAGGTTAGCAGCTGGTTTCCTATCAAATCAGGAGTTAAGGAGGGTTGTGTTCTGATCGGATTTATATTGATCATTTTGACGGACTTCGTCTTAAGGAGCACAGCACAGGAAATGGGAAAACGTGGAATCAATTCGGGAAGTAAAACACTCCTAGGCTTAGATTATGCAACTTTAGGAAAACAACTTTAAATGAATATTTCGACCCTATATCCATGGGCCGTCCTCAGCAAAACAGACGAAGAGAATAAAAACAATATAAAAGAAACTTACATTAAAATTCAATCATTAAATCTGAAAGGTTTTTTTAAAAAAATGTTTTAAAACAGCCCTAATATCATTACTTCAAGGAAGTTCAACCAGGACTGGTACTCCAAACGAAGTGGACAGAGAACAATTCATTCAGATGAAATTAAAATACTTACAGATAAGCTTTTAAAGCTAATCTCGCCTTCTTGGCAGCCAGCCTATATGGTCTATTCGTAATAGGTTGAGTGGAGTTATTTACTGGTTTTTTAATATAACTAGTTAAATCATTTTTAATTAAATTTGTGTATAGGGCATGAAGCAAATATTCCCCCAAATCTCTATTTAAAGAAATATTACTATTTATTTTTATTTTAATTTCAATTGCCTCTCGAAAAACCTGTTTTATGCCTAAATCATTACTAATGAGGCAAGTTTCTTCAAAAAGCATTTTATGACTAGGGTTATCATATATGTGACTGCTTAAAGCAGAATCAAAGGAAATATTTGCACTATTAGAATTTAAAGCTTTAGTTATGTCATCTTTGCGTTGTTGCAGGCGTTTTTCTAAATTTTGATGGGTTCTACCAACAAAAAAATGGCCAAAGTCACATGGTATTTTATAAACCCCTCTCTGGCGAGTAACTGGGGTTATATTTTTATCAGAATTTAAGAAATTCATGATATTAAAATTATTTGTAAATACGACACAAAAATTATTTTGTGTGCAAACTTTTTTTAAACTTGTAGTGACTTTTGGAAATATATGGAAGATAGTAGAGAGGGGGGTACCATCCCCACGAGTACAATACCCCTTCGAATCCCGATCCGGACACTTTTTTAAAAAATTCCCACGCCCACACCAAATAAGGGCATGGAATCCCTAGGGAGAACACGTGGTTAATGGGGTCAATGACCTCTTTCTCCAGGTGTGTTTTTGGCACGCTCGAGGCGAATGTTATGATCCAGAAATAGTATTTGTTGTTTTTGGCACGCTAGGGGAGAATGTTATGATCCAGGAAAGAGTATTTGTTGTTGTTGTTTTGGGAACACGTGGTTAATCAAAGTGGGACACCTGTGCTGTCAGTCATTAATCAAATTGTTTCCGGGCAAAGTTTAATAATGTCTGACAGATGACGTCAAGTAAATTAATGTCTTTGGACTTCGACAAGAATTGTTTCCGAGGCAAAGTTTAGATCACACATGACAGATGATGTCATGATTGATTGATTGACATGAAAGGGGAATTCATTTTTTGTTTCTAAGGGGAATCATTGATTCACGAAAGGAGAATTAATTTGTTGTTTCTAAAGAGAATTGTTTCCGAGCGAATGTTTTGATCTTAGCGATGAAGTGATAAGCGCGCGAAAGGGTTTCTTTGTAATTTCAAATGTGAAAGCACAGGGATGCCAAAACAAAAGGAACTCGCTGAAATTACGTTTAGAGATTATTTGGGCGATACCGTTTTAGCCATTTTAGGGAATTATTTCGGCGAAACAGTTAGAGACATTTTAAAAGATGATTTTAGAAAAGATTTTAGAAGAGAATTTGAGGGTAAAACTCTGTGGTCGTTATAATACACAAGTTGTATTTTAACAGTGTCGTGAGGTCCCCTACCCCAACCCCAAAGGGTTCAGTTACCCCTACCCCAACCCGAAAGGGTTCCAATCCCCCTACCCCCACCCCAAAGGAAGCCTCGGTCCTCTCAAGGTCCCCCAAGCTCCCAAAGGGCCCCCCCGGACCCCCAAAGGCCCTCACCCGGACCCCAAAGGTCCACAGGACATCCAAAGGCCCTCCCCCGGTCCTCAAAGGGCCCCAAAGCTCCCAAGGGGCCCTGGCCCCCCAAAGGCCCTCCCCGGGCCCCCAAAGGCCCCCCCCCCGTCCCCAAAGGTCCCCCGGGCTCCCAAAGGACCACCCAGCCCTCAAGGGCCCCCGGATCCCCAAAAGCCTTCCCGGGTCCCCAAAGAGCCCCATCCCCATTTTGTTAATACTTTTTTTGTGCATTTGAGACACAGAAGGGTCCCTACATTTCAAAAGGCTTTATTATATCTTTTCAGAACAAATTATTATTTTAGGGAATTATTTCGGCGAAACAGTTAGAGACATTTTAAAAGATGATTTTAGAAAAGGTTTTAGAAGAGAATTTGAGGGTAAAGCTCTTTGGTCATTCTAATACACAGTTGTTTTTTAACAGTGTCGTGAGGTCCCCTACCCTAACTCCAAAGGGCTCTGATTCCCCTACCCCAACCCAAAAGGGTTCCAATCCCCCGCCCCCCACCCCCAAGGAAGCCCCGGTCCTCAAAGGTCCCCCAAGCTCCCAAAGGGCCCCCAGACCCCCAAACGCCCTCACCCGGTCCCCAAAGATCTACCGGACCCCCAAAGGCCCTCCCCCGGTCCTCACTGGCCCCCTAAGCACCCAACGGGCCCCCGGAACCCCAACTGCCCTCCCCGAGTCCCCAAAGGTCCACTGGGCTCCCAGCCCTCAAGTGCCCCCGGATCCCCAAACACCCTCCCGGGTCCCCAAAGAGCCCCATCCCCATTTTGTTAATACTTTTTTTTGTGCATTTGAGACACAGAAGGGTCCCCGCATTTCAAAAGGCTTTATTATATTTTTTCAGAACAAGTTTTTTTCTTAATGTCCTTCATAAACCAATTTTACAACTTGAAGTAGTTATCTTTTTCACCACAACTTTACTTTACGACTTTTTGCACACCCCAAGATCAAGCAATTATTTTTCAAAAGACATTTCAGAACAAGTTCCTTTCTTAATGTCATTCCTAAACCCATTTTACAAATTGAAGTAGCCAACCTTTTTACACACAACTTTACTTTACAACTTTTTGCACACCCCAGCATCAAGCAATACTTTTCAAAGGCATTTCAGAACAAGTTTTTTTCTTAATGTCCTTCATAAACCAATTTTACAACTTGAAGTAGTTATCTTTTCCCCCACAACTTTACTATAAAGGCTTTTTGAATTACCTAACATCATGCAATTCTTTTCAATGGCATTTCAAAACAAGTTTTTTCTTAAGCTCCTTGCTAAGCCCATTTTACAAGTTGAAGTACTTATCTTTTCCCCACTATTTTACTTTACGACTCTTTTGCACACCCAAACATCAAGCAATACTTTCCAAAAGGCTTTATTATATCTTTTCAGTACAAGTTCTTTTCTTAATATCCTTCTCAAACCAATTTTACAAATACTAAATTTTCCTTAGTAGATAGAAAAAGCTATATCATAGTTGCGAATATTTTCTCGGGAGATAAGCAGTTCTATTTCAATTTTAAATTTTATCAATGAAGTTAAGAAAAGTTAAAGTTCTCTTCTGAATTTTCTCAATGAAAAAGAAATTAGTTATTAATCAATTCTATTTTTTTCAAATAATAGAAAAATTTTTCACTTCGGATCAAATTTTTCTCAAAGAGATGAAAAAATTTTAAATACTGTTCCTAATTTTTCACGGAAGATATAAAAGTTCAAGTTCTCTTCTGAATTTTACCAAAGAACACACTCCAATTGTAATTTCTCCAGAGAAAATAAAAATCTTCCACTTCAGTTTTAAGTTCACCAAAGACATAAAGAAATTTAAAGTTCTATTCAAAATTTTTCCGTAGTAGATAGAAAAAGCTATAGCATACTTGTGAATATTTTCCCGGAAGATAAAAAGTTCTACTTCAATTTTAAATTTTATCAATGAAGTTAAGAAAAGTTCAAGTTCTCTTCTGAATTTTCTCAATGAAAAAGAAATTAGTTATTGATCATTTCTATTTTTTCCAAATAATATAAATATTTTACAACTTCAAAATGGGCACACACAAAAAATTAAACACACACACACACACAAAAAAACTTACACACACACACACACTAAAACTTACACACCCACACACACAAACAAAAAATTACACACACACAAAAACTAACAAACACAAAAAAAATTACACACTAGCAAAAAATTACAAACACACAAAAAAACTTAGACAAAAAAAAACTTCCACACAAACTAAAACTTACACACACAAAAACTTACACACGCAAAAAACTTACACACACACACACAAAAATTTACACACACAAAAACTTACACAGACAAAAAAACAAAAACAAAAACCAAAACTTACACACAAACACAAAAAAAATTACACACAAACAAAAAAACTCAAAAACACACACACACACACAAACACACACAAAAAAAAAACTTACACACACACACACAAAAAAATAAAAACACAAAAAAAAAATTATTCCCACACACAAAATCGTACAGACAAACCCCAAAACTTACACACACACACAAAAACATACACACACACACACAAAAAATTACTCACACACACAAAAACTTACACACACACACAAAACTTACACACACACACACACAAACTAACACACAAACACAAAAACTTACACCCACACACAAAATCTTACACACACAAAAACTAACACCCACAAACAAAGTAACACCCACACATAAAAAAATAGACACACAAAAACTTAGACACACACAAAAACTGACACAAACACAAAAACTTACACACACACAAAAAAAATTACACAAACACAAAAAACTTACACACACAAAAAAACTTACACACACACAAAAACTTACACACACAAACAAACGTACACACACACACAAAAACTTACACACACACACACATACACACAAAATTACGCACACACACACACACACAAAAAATTACACACAAAAAAAAACTTACACACACACACAAAAAAAAAACACACACACACAAAAACTTACAAACACACACACAAAAACTTACACGCACATAAACAAAAAAAAACTTACACACACAAACAAACAATTACACACACAAAAACTTACACGCTCACACAAACTTACCCATACACAAAAATTTATACGCACGCAAAAGAAATCTTACTAGACCAATCACACTTACACGAACGCAAAAACTAACACACACAAAAAAACAAACACACACAAAAAAACTAACACACAAACAAACAAACTAACACACACACACACAAAAAAACACAAAAACTTACACACCCCAACACACAAAAAAACTAACACACACACACAAAAACTTACACACACACAAAAACTTACACACACGACGGCTAAGTATGTTAAAGGCTAGCTATTTTCTTGCAGAAATACAAAAAATAAGAAAAAATTCTAATTGTTCCTTTAGTAGCCTCGCAATTAGACTAAAAATTACGATATTTATGCACAGTTTCAACTAACTACGGCTAAGTATGTTAAAGGCGAGCCATTTTTTTGCGAGAACACAAAAATCAGAACACACTCACAAAAACTTACACACACACAAAAAAAACTTACACACACATAAACAAACAAAAACTTACACACACAAACAAAAACTTACACACACACAAAAAATTAAAAACACACACAAACTTACACACACAGAAAAATTTACACACACACACAAAAACTTACACACACACAAAAACTTACACACACAAAAAAACTTACACACACACACACAAAAACTTAAACCCACAAAAATACTTACACACACACACAAAAACTTACACACACACAAGAATTTACATACAGACAAAAACTTAGACTAGCACAAAAACTTGTGGGTGTAAAGGATGGGTACTTCAACTTGTAAAATGGGTTTAGGAATGACATTAAGAAAGGAACTTGTTGTGAAATTCCTTTTGAAAAGTATTGCTTGGTGTTGGAGCATTCAAAAAGCTGTAAAGTAAAGTTGTGGGTGTAAAGGATGGGTACTTCAACTTGTAAAATGGGTTTAGGACGGTCACTAAGAAAAGAACTTGTTCTGAAATGCCTTTGAAAAGTATTGCTTGGTGTTGGAGCATCCAAATTGCTGTAAAGTAAAGTTCTGGGTGAAAAGGATGGGTACTATAACTTGTAAAATGGGTTTAGGATGGACATTATGAAAAGAACTTGTTCTGAAATGCCTTTGAAAAGTTTTACTTGGTGTTGGCACATTCAAAAGGCTGTAAAGTAAAGTTGTGTGTGAAAAGGATGGGTACTTCAATTTGTAAAATGGGTTTAGGAGGGGTATTATGAAAAGAACTTGTTCTGAAATGCCTTTTGAAAAGTATTGCTTGGTGTTGGAGCATTCAAAAAGCTGCAAAGTAAAGTTGTGGGTGAAAAGGATGGGTACATCAACTTGTAAAATGGGTTTAGGAGGGACATTAAGAAAAGAATTTGTTCTTAATTGTCTTTTGAAAAGTATTGCTTGGTGTTTGAGCATACAAAGAGTTGAAAAGTAATACTTTGTGCTAAAAAAATTATTACCTCAACTTGTAATTTCGTATTAAGATTAAATTAATAAAATTAATGGGATCTGAATTGCCTTTGAAAAGTAATGCCTGGTGTATAAGCACTTAAAAAGCGGTAAAGTGAAGATGTGGGTGAAAAGGATGGGTACTTCAATTTGTAAAATGGGTTTAGGAGGGACATTAAAAAAAGAACTGGTTCTGAAATGCCTTTGAAAAGTATTGCTTGGTGTTGGAGCATTCAAAAAAGCAGTATAGTAAAGTTGTGGGTGAAAAGGATGGGTACTTCAACTTGTAAAATGGGTTTAGGATGGACATTAAGAAAAGAACTTGTTCTGAAAAGATATAATAAAGCCTTAAAAAAGTATTAAGAAATGGGGGCTCAGGGGCCTTTTGGACTTTAAGAAAATAACTTGTTCTGAAAAGATATAATAAAGCCTTAAAAAAATATTAAAAAATGGGGGCTCAGGGGCCTTTGGGACGCCGGGGGCCCTTTGGGAACCGGGGGGACCTTTGAGGACCGGGGGCTTCCTTCGTGGTTGGGTGGGGGATCGGAGCTCTTTGGGGTTGGGGTAGAGGACCTCACAACACTGTTCAAATACAACTTGTGTATTAAAATGACCACAGAATTTCATCCTCAAATCCTCCTCTAAAACCTATTCTAAAATCATCTTTTAAAATGTCTCTAACTGTTTCACCGAAATAATTCCCTAAAATGTCTAAAACGGTTTCGCCCAAATAACCCCTAAACGTAATTTCAGCGTGTTCCTTTTGTTTTTGACATCCCTGCGCTGTCACATTTCAAATTACTAAGAAGCCCTTTCCCGCGCTAATCTCTTCATCTCTAAGATTAAAACATTCGCCCGGAAACAATTCTCTTGGAAGAACTCCAAAGACATTAATAAACTTCCGGAAACAATTCTCCTTGGAAATACATCAAAGACATTAATAGACTTCGCCTGGAAACAATTTCTCGGAAACGTGTTCTCCCTGGGAACTCTATGCCCATATATGGAGTTCCGTCGGACTGACAGCACAGGTGTTCTCCCTAGGGACTCTATGCCCATATATGGAGTCCCGTCACGACTATAAGATAGGTATCTACTGAAGCAGCACCTTGACGGGCACCTTTTCCGACATTGACAAAAATATTAGGGGTTGGTGCGTAGACTTGAGAGCCGTCAACTTTAGATAATGGTTGAAGTATTAGGCAAACTTTACAAACGAGGTAATCGTATAGACTTTGAAAAAAGTCTCATTCGATTTAAACTGAAAGTTCTAGATCTGTTTTTTAAAGTCAAGAATAACTGGACAGTAAGAACCCCCCCCCCCATGCCATAAAAACTTTTTGCATAAGAAACGAACAAAAATTAATTTTTAAAAAAGCATCCGAAAAATAAGTTTTTCAAAGAAAAGTAAAGGTCATTTTAAACTTAAGCTCAGCAGATACAAATACCTGTTAAAATTCAAATTCAAAATGACAAGAAATTGCTATTAAAGTATAAATGGAAGCCACCACGAAAAGAAATTAAATAAACAATTATAGCAAAAAACATACAACGAGAGTAGTAATGTATCTATTGAAACGAAACTTACATAGAAACTTACACCTGAGGCAATACACTGTCCGAAACTTACATGAAAATATACATTGGAATTGCGCAAGAAAAACCCTTGCCTGAGACATTACACTTACACGTGAACATTTTAAAAAGCTAATCTGCCTTGGAAACAGTTTGACATGTTCGGGGAGATTACGTTCCTTGGCGTTTGATTGACATTTGCAAAAAAGTGGTAATTAGTGATTGGATAATTTTTTAACATGAAATATCTGAATAAAATATTTTTGGAGCATGTACTTGATGATGGAGAAAAAGGGTTAAGGTGATTAGCACCTACGAGCGAGGATTCCCCCATTGGTTCTTGGCAGTGGGCTACGCATATCAAGTTGAAAATTTGACAGAATGAGGTATTTGAGGTGGAACTTGAACTAAATCAAAATACGCTATGTGCACGCAGATTTTCAAAATGGCATATCTCAAAAAGGGATTCGTGTATTAAGTTGGAACTTTCAGAGAGTGCTTAAATTGAAAGTCAATTCACCAAAAGGAAGTTTGTGCACGCTCAGGCCTGGATAAAAGGGTTAAGGTTATTAGCAATTACGATCGAGGATTTCCCCCCCCCCCCCATTGGTTCCCGGCAGTAGGCTACGCATATCAAGTTGAAAATTTGACAGAATGAGGTATTTGAGGTGGAACTTGAACTAAATCAAAATACACTATGTGCACGCAGATTTTCAAAATGGCATATCTCAAAAAGGGATTTGTGTATTAAGTTGGAACTTTCAAAGAGTGCTTAAAGGGAAAGTCAATTGACCAAAAGGAAATATGTGTACGCTCAGGCCTGCCAGTGAAAGGATGAATTAGTTGAAAATAAAGTTTTAACAAGAAATGTCAGAAAAGTATTTTTTTGGGGGATTGAGCGATGACAGAGTGGATGTCTCAGACTAGTGATAGTGCTGTACTGTGGTACGAATTGCTTGTGAAAAACCCAAATGAATGACTTGAAATAAAATTTTTAACAAGAAATGTCTGAAAAGTATTTTTGGGGGGATGGGGGCGATGTCAGATTTAATGTCAAGGACTAGTTATAGTGATCTGTTCTGGCCATAATTGCTTTTGAAAAATCAGAAGAATCAGTTGAAAATAAATTTTAAAAAAGAAATGTCTGAAAAATATTTTTGGGGGGGATGGAGCGATGACAGAGTGGATGTCTCAGACTAGTGATAGTGCTGTACCGTGGTACGAATTGCTTTCGAAAACCCGGATGAATTAGTTGAAAATAAAGTTTTAACAAGAAATGACTGAAAAGTAT